>NC_066876.1:0-100584 GCF_022985175.1 Labeo rohita
AATTTTAGCTCGACTGAATCAAGCGGCTTAAGGGGAGCTCCGCATAGACCTAGAAGGGCGACGGAGAGATCCTCAAGATGGGATGAGGTGCGGCCTAGGAGCACCTATCCTCCTGCACCCTTCACAAACCCGACGGTCAGGTGATGCTTCCCTAGGGACGACCATGCACAGCATTTTTTTTTTTTATACTGTGATACCCATAACAAACACATTCAAAGTGGAGGAAACATCCTTCGCTCCAACTTCTCCTGCAGGAAGGAAAGCATAACTCTGACTGAGCACCTCAGGAGGTCCTCTCGGTGAGAGGAACACCATACAACGAAAAAACCTCACCTCAGAGCATAGGCCAGCCTCATAGAGGGGGCTCTAGCCTGAGTGATAATGTTTACCATGGCCTATTGAGCCAGTGAGGTCTACCACATCCCATCCAGAAGGAAGACGTACAGGTTCCATAGATCGGGATGCGGGTGGCAGATTGTGTCAAACTAGGGAGGGCTGTCAGGAGGAGCGTAAGTGTCAGCATACCAGGTTGGAGGTGGGTCAGTAAGACGCACCAGCAGAACCTGCTCCTCATCCTCCCCGATCTCGCACAGGTTTGTGAAGGAGGCTCACTGGGATAGGCGTACTTGAGGAGACCCTGCATCCAGCTGTGTGCCATCCCTGCTATTTTCACTCAGAGTGGAAGAAGCTGGCAGAGGGAGGACTTGGAGGAAGCAAACAGGTTTACCTGAGCTTCGCCAAGTCAACTCGAGATGAGCTGGCCCACCTGGGGTTGGAGTCGCCATTCTCGGGAAGAGCGCAACCCAACTCTCTTAAGAGGAGGAGATGGGGGGTGAGTTGCAGCATGCGCCAGGAGTGTAGACCACCTTGGTGGTAGGTGTACGCTACCGTGGCTATATGGTGTCCTTATGGACTAGCGTGTGCTTGTCCTGCATTGAACTGCTAGCACTGTTCAGGAGTGCAAATGGCACCCCAGCCCATGTTGGAGGCATCTGAGTTGACTTCCTCATGCCTCTAAATCTGGTCTAAGAGCACTGCTGCCCATAGAACTGCAGGGTGTGAGCAGGGGCTGAGAAGGTGGCAACACTGAGGGGGACGCCAACCCGAGGTGTGCCGCAGTGCCATGCCCATCTCAGGATCCGGTTGTGTGGCCAGTGCTGAAGCGATCTCATATGGAGCAGCCGAGCAGCCAAACCACAGCTACGGCTGCTATATGCCCCAGGAGCCTCTGAAAGTTTAAACGGACTGCTGTCATGTGCCTGAAAATAATCTGGGAATTTCCACACCAACTTTTTTTCGCTGACATGTCTCGACCGGATCCAACTCCATGCTAAGAAAAGAGAGAGCTTGCTCTTGTTTTATTTTATTTTTATTAATTTGTTCTTTAGCACTCACTTTTCTCCCAATTGACCCGATGTCCCAGTGGCTGAGGTGCGGAGGCACCAAGTCCCTGTATTCCCTCCAACAAATCTCACAAGTGAGGTATTTCTACTTCAGTCATCGTGATGTTGAGGATCCAGGTGCCCCTCTTCTAAGTGGGGCCAGGGCACACCCCATGAGTTGTAGCAGGGAAATGCAGAGAAATGGATCACTTTGAAAAACAGGGAGCCAAGGGGAGACCTGTATCGATACGTCTGACCCCTGAAGCAAACCGAAAAATGATCTGCGTCAGGTAATCGGCGTAACAGCACACGTCCTTCAGGTCGAAAGCTGTAGCCCAACCCTAGTGCTGAAAACTAGAATCATGTGTTTCTGTTTCAGCCATCTGAATGGTAGCTCAAAGAGGGGACCGAATTGGAACTCACGAACCAGGATAGGGCGAAACCCACCCCTCTTTTCAGGTTGTATGGACTGACCGAATCGACCAGCAGACATTCTAGGTAGATTTAGTAACTGGGCTGCTACCTGCAAAAAAAATAAGGTCATAGGGACCGAACTGACCACTCTCAGTTCTTTTTCTGCGTGTGAACTGCCCAAGACTGCTGGGATAAGTCCTGGACAGTGGACACGCAGCAAGAGCCGTGTCTGACACCGGAAACCAATTGTTAGACCGCGAACGCCCAGGGGAAGGCGGGGAACCCAACCTCCAGCCTGGCGGTCGAGGCTGTCGGGGGAACATGGTCGTCAACTTAGCCTCAGACTCCGGCTTTGCAGCTGCCACAACGGGGGGGCTGCTCAGCAGAATCTCCGGTGTCAGAAGACGATAGCCCCTCCACTGATGCGGTGATAGACATCTTAACTTCCTCATGAGCACTAAACGAGATGCAAGGCTCGTGGTATGATGAACCGTACATCAACATTCAGAAACTTGACGGTAATATGCTGAGAGGAGCCGGACCTCCGTGGAGACTGACCCGGCGGAGCAATCCAGATTATAATCCTCAGGTCTCCCATGTTTCCAGCCAATGGAGCCTCAAGAGTCTAGCGACCCGCGAAACTGGAAAGGGTAGAATGCAAAGGTGGCTTATATTAGATATAAGCCTTGACTGAGCATAATAATGGGCATGCTCACGTAGCGTGGGCATAACCCATCCACAAACGCCATCTCAACATGCGTTTGTTTACATCCCAGAACTGTGAGACAGTGATTGTGAACGTCCTGAGGAAATAAGGAAACTATTGCTCCCTAAAAGCACACTGTAGGAAATTGCTCCCTTAGGCTGGATTGCACTCATCTGAGCACAACAGGGCGATCTCTCCGCTGAAATGCAAAGAAAGAATGTTCCACACAGCCGAGAAATTCCTGAGTGAGACCCCAGATATGTCAGTATTGACGTAACGTCGTAGAGTACGACTGAACTATACGCATTACTTAATCTACAAAAACAATTATCTGTATAATTTACAAGGTTGGTTCCTCATAGCATGGCATGGAATGAATGAATAAACAAACAAACAAACAAACACAGTTATTAGCTCTATCTGTATAGGTGTTAGAGGGACCACACGTGCACAGACAAACACACAAATTATGCTGTAAAATTAATTGTTGTTTGCCTTAAAAAGTATGTAACTGGGCTGCCTTACAAAATTGGGTTCAAAAAAAATTATAAATCTGAGTTAAAGATAAATCAATAGAAACTCAAAATAGCATGTCCATTTCTTTGGCAAACTACAAACCTGTAACTACAACCTTTAAAACATGAAAAAAAAAAAACTATGTACTGTATGTACAGTAAGGGTGATATTGTCAAAATTTCACCCGTAGTAAGTCAGTCTTGTAACTACAAACATACTACAACCTTTGAAATGTGAAAAAAACCCTTTTGGTGAATTACAGTTATTTTTTCTAAGAATAATTATGTACTGTACGTACAAGGAAAGAAGATATTGGCAAAATTTCATGTGTAGTAAATCAGTCGTTTACCTACAAATGTACTATAACTCCTTATCCTTGACCCACTGACGGATAGAGCTAGTAACAGTTAGCTGAATATGTTTGTTCTGGTGGACTGTTGGGATGTTTGTATTGAAAGCTGAACTGAAGTCCACAAACAGGATCCTCATATAAGTCCCTAATTTGTCTAAATGTTGCAGGATGAATTGCAGTCCCATGTTGACTGCATCATCCACAGTAAACTAAAGGGGATCCAGTTATGTCCTTCAGGAAGGCCAACACCAGTTTCTCACATGACTTCTTGACCACTGATGTTCAGATCTTAAGTCCTGTAATTTGGAGTTGTTACTTTCCTCCTTTACAAACACTAATTGCATAATAATGCAGTTTTATTGTAATAGAGGGCAACAAAGAGGGCAAGAAACACAATTGTCAACTTAAGTGTATTTAAATCAGTTGGTCAATCATCTAAAATTTATTACCTAAATTTGTAAAAAACACAAAAACATGAAAGTCAACTTTTACATGGTATGAATGGATAATGTCTCATAAAAATACATTATTGTCAGTTACAAAATGTTTTGACAAATATACATTTTGCAGCAAACTCTGGAACGGTAAAAGACGAGGACAAACATTTTTTTTTAAAAACATTTTTGCTATGAATGTTCTTTTTAATAATAATACAAATTTTGACAGTAAATAAAAACTGGCTTCTGACAAAATGTCATAAAACAATATAAAAGCAAATATTAGATATGGTGTAAACTGAGTAAAAGTCATTGTTAAATATGAAGTTGTCTAAAATACTTATTAAAAAAGCTTACAATTCAATCTATAATCTAGGATAGGCTTTAGTGTTTACTTTTCCTGTGGTAGTTTTTGAGAAACTACTTGCTTGGCTTTGTACATAAAACTAAAAAAGGAACATACAGTATAGTTAAATATTCAATGCACAGATTGTAATTAATTGGCAATTCAGTTGTTTGTAGGGCTACAATACATCAATGGAGAAATTCTAGTGGCTCCAAAATAGAAAAGAAATGGAATGAATATTCAAGCTCAGATATGTAATATCTCAATAATCAAGGTGTACAATACATTCTAAATATGGCATAAATACCTAATACTCTAAAGAATTTCCCCCAATTGACTGACTTTGATGCAATTCTCTATAAGGCACAATGTTATATATTAAAATGCAGTTATTGCTATAATACTTTAAATAACATTGTCAGCCAAAAACTGAAAGTACTTCATAATGAAATAAACAGGGTAACACTTAAGTATAGGGAACAATTCTCACTATTAACTAGTTACTTATTATCATGTCTATTATAAACATATTGGCTATTTGTTAGTACTTACAAAGCACCTATTCTGCATGACCATATTTTACATCCCTAATCCTAGCCAATACCTGAACTTAACAACTACCTTACAAACTATTAATAATCAGCAAATTAGGAGTTTATTAACTGTTTTGTTAATAGCGAGAACTGTACCTTAAAATAAAGTGTGACCATGAACATATATAAATTTAAAAGCAATTTTCACAAAACTTTCCAAAAATATGTGGCCATGTATATTGGGAAAAAAAATATATATATTAACTGTCCTTTTTTTCTTAAGCAAAGTATAATTTTGTATTTTTTCCTCTTTAGCTGAAATAAGATGTTTTTATGAGATTCACTTGGATAATTGTGGCAAACAGAGAAAATATTACTGCATGTACTAAAACTTTTGAAAAACAAAAAAGAACATGTCTAAGTAACAGTGCTGTAAAAGCTTGGAATGTGGTCAGAACTCTTCCTCTTCAGAACTCAGATGACTCTGCTTCTTGCGAACATTCCAGTGTAAACATTGGGCCAGGCTCTTGAACCAGTCGTTCACGGGATCACGGAAACAGATAGAAGGAACAGGGAAACATGACGTCGTGATGGCAATACTATAAAGATGAGAGGGATTATCATTTAAAAAAATAATAAAAAAAACTTTAATGCACCAAAGCTTCACCTACATGCTTACACAAGCCAGTCTGCTTCACATAGAGGTGCATCTTAAAAAATAAGAATATAATGAAAAAGTTCCTTTTTTTGTTTGTAACGTCTTTCAAAAACTGAAACTTTCTAGATTCTAGATTCATTACATGTAAAGTAAAACATTTCAAAAGTTTTTTTCTTTTTTTTTTTTTTAATTTTGATGATCAGAGCTTACAGCTCATGAAAGTCAAAAATCCAGTTGTAACTAGTGAGGCGTGAGAGCCGTGGGAACAGAACAACATCTGCGCCACTCACCAGTCTCGAG
The DNA here is from genome assembly GCF_022985175.1 of Labeo rohita. Taxonomy (NCBI): domain Eukaryota; kingdom Metazoa; phylum Chordata; class Actinopteri; order Cypriniformes; family Cyprinidae; genus Labeo; species Labeo rohita. Next base: position 5,645 of record NC_066876.1, read on the forward strand.
TCCCACGGAGGTGCTGCGGAAGGATAAAAGGAGGAGCGAAGATGAGAGAGAATCAGGCCTGGACTTTATTTGTATTTTTTGTGCTTTACTTTTTTATTTATTTATTTTATTATTAAAGTCATAAAAATGTTCGCCGGTTTCTGCCTCCTTCCTGTTCTACAACCGGGGTAACACCAGTATCTCAAAATATTTGAATATTTTACATTTGAGTTTCATTAACAGAAGGTCATTACTAAAAGGGGTGGCTGTTTACAGAGTGCTGTTTCAAAGCATATTAAATGCAAAGTTGACTGGAAGGAAGAAATTGGGTAGGCAAAGGTGCACAAGCAACAGGGATGATGATTGCAAGCTTAAGAATAATGTCAAGCAAAGCCAATTTAAACACTTAAGAGAGCTTCACTAGGAGTGGACTGAAGCTGGAGTCACCGCATCAAGAGTCACCACGCTCAGACGTCTTCAGAAAAAAAGGACTACCAAGCCACTTCTGAAACAGAAACAATGTCAGAAGCATCTTACCTGGGTTAAAGAGAAAAAGAACTGGACTGTTGCTCAGTGGTCCAAAGTCCTCTTTTCAGATAAAAGTAAATTTTGCATTTCATGTTGAAATCATGATCCCAGAGTCTGGAGGAAGACTGAAGAGACACAGAATCCAAGCTGCTTGAAATCCAGTGTGAAGTTTCTGAAGTCAGTGATGATTTAGGGTGCTGTGACGTCTGCTGGTGTTTTTCCATTGTGCTTTATCAAGTCCAAAGTCAATGCAGCCGTCTACCAGAAGATTTTGGAGCACTTTATGCTTCCATCTGCTGACAAGCTTTATGGAGATGCTAATTTCCTTTCTCAACAGGACTTTAGCCAAAACCACTTCCAAGTGGTTTGCTGACCATGATATTACTGTGATTAATTGGCTAGCCAACATGCCTGACCTGAACCCCATTGAAAATCTATGGGATATTTTCAAGAGTAAGATGAGAAACAGTTGATCCAACAATATACAGACGATCTGAAGGCTCAGCAGTGCCTCATCACTTCCATGCCACACCTAACTGCTGCTGTAATTTGTGCTAGGAGCAAGTAATTTGCTGTAATTTGTGCTACCAACCAAGTACTCAGTGCATAAATTAACATACTTTAAAGGACTTTTAAAGTACTCTTTCTGTTTCGCAAATCAGTTTTTTGATTGATCTTAGGAAATATTCCAATACTTTGAGATACTGGATTTTTGCCTTGCATGAGCTGTAAGCTCTAATTATCAAAATTAAAACAAAACAAAAACTCTGGAAATGTTTTACTTTACATGTAATGAATCTAGAATATATTAAAGTTTCAGTTTTTGAAAAAAGTTACAAACAAAAAATGATTTTTTTCAGGATATTCAAATTTTTTGAGATGCACCTATACATGCTTACACCATGTCCTAACCAGTTGTGAATCAACGCTTTGGTGAGACACAATAAAAGGTATATTTTCCATGCTAATCAAAGCATTTTTGTCATAACCAGCAAAAACACAGATTTTCAGGGGAATAAAATTTTTTGAATAGTTTCAAATTTGTTTTGGATGACAGTTACATTTGAATATAAAGATGTTTGAATGCTATGTGATTGGAAAGTACCTTAAATACTTGAAAAGATATTGATGTAAAGTAGAGGGGCATAACAAATTTACTTGACGTCCTTTGTTTATAATGTAGAACAGGATGAAATAAGTAAAAGGTATGAAAAGTAAATTCATGAACTTAATGTTTGCAACTACCCACAAAGGGTAATGAGAGGACAGACAGGGTGAAGAGAAGGTGGGTCAATATCACTGCAGGGTGCCTTTTGGTGTCCTTTACATAAGTAACTCATATGCCATGATAAACTTTAAACTTAACATAAAAATGACTATGAAAGGGTGTGTTATATTAGGCCAAGTTTATTTTATATTCATAACAAAAGCATTACTTGGCTCTTTAGATACATTTTCTAGATTTTTTAAAGTTTTGTGTAGGAGGATGCATGTTATTTTGCTATGTCCCATGCACTGCAAGGTTATTTTCGTAAATGAAAACTAACACTAAAATGATTGGTCAAAAAACATTTTCGCAAACTGAAATAAAATAAAAGGTTACACTTTATTTTAAGGTCCAATTCTCACTATTAATAAACCATTAACTTTTGCCTCAAAAACTCCTAATTTGCAGCTTATTAATAGTTAGTAAGGTAGGTATCGGGTAGGGTTAGGGATGTAGAATATGCTCATGTAGAATAAATGCTTTATAAGTACTAATAAACAGCCAATATGTTATTGATAGCCTTGCTAATAAGCAACTAGTTAATAGTAAGAATTGTTCCCTATGCTAAAGTGTTACCAAATAAAAATATCAAAATATATAAAAAATTAAAACAAAACTAACAACAGTTACATAAAAACTAACTGAAATAAAATAATAATTATCAAAAATAAATAATCGTTTTCGTAATAATTACAGTCTCACCCGTTGGCGGAAAAATGTATGAGCTGTATTGCGGTTTAGGGAAATACCTGTAAATGGTATTAGACATGGTATAGACGTGAGGTTATCTGACGGATAGATGAAAAAGCAGACTTACAGCATGGGTGCTGTTTGGTAAACGCACACCAACAGTAGGCTGCTTAACAGAACACCTGACCCGTTATCCGACAGCAGCACTAATTTCATTCTGTACCTGACCCGGCCTGTTTGACAGCGACCTGAACCACTGGCACTGCATTAAATTTATTGCATCAGTAATGCAAAATTATTTATTTTCTCAAGTAACATAAGCGATTAAACAAAAAAATAGGCATTTTAAGTTGGTGCGTTATAGAATAATAGACAAGCAGCGCAACAAAAAAAGATGAGAACATGCATCCATTTTGTAAACAATAAAACTTTTGCCTACATCTTTCAACAATCTGTTTTGAATAACACGCTTATAATTCTTTATAAATAAAAAGAACATTTAAAGTGGTCATCGGATGCCCATTTTTAAGTTGATATGATTCTTTAGGGTCTTAATGAAAAGTCTGTAATATACTTTGGTTAAAAATTCTCAATGATTGTGTAAAACAACACCATTTGTACCTTGCCAAAATCAGCTCTGCAAAAATCATCTCATTCTGGTCGAAGCTGCTTTAAATGCAAATGAGCTCTGCTCGCCCCACCCCTCTCTTCTCTCTGTGGAGTGACGAGCCTGTTTACTTTAGCCACATATAGCCATGTTTAGCCGCTAAACTTGCTAACTAGCACATTATTAGGAAAGACGATCGCAAAGATTCATTAAAAAAAAAAAAAACCCTTATACTCACTTCTGCTGTAAGTGAAGCTGAATCACGAATGATTCGCGCTTACGTAGACACATTTATGTAGATCGGGAGGTGCATTCCCCAAACATAATCCACTGCATCTTCAGCAGCTCAGATGTCGGGAGTAAATGACGACCACTATGTTCATTATTACATCCAGCAACACAACAACTCAATCGCTCAATCTGAGATATTCTTGTCTAACTTACATCCCTTACATTGAGGGCGGACTGTTACAACTGATCTAAGGTAAGACGCTCATGTCAATCAACTATCGTGGGAGCGGCCCTTTGTCGGTGTGACGCCGCAACGACAGGCATCTGAGAATGGCTCGATTTGAAAAAGGGGATATTATTTTTACAGATTAATTAAAAACCACTGCAGGGATTTTTATCATTATAGGATAGATTTGTACATACACTGCCAACACACATTAATGTTCAAACAACATGTAAAAGTAAACTTAGCATCCGATGACCCCTTTAAATATGCCTTATTGCCTAAAGGTGATTGTCTCTGCAGTGTATACATTCTAAAACATATAAAATAAAATTAGACAGGCTACAGAAAGCAAGCAACGAGTGCTCACTAAGATATCATGCACTTCAGCTGCAGCACGAACCCAATAGTGTGCAAAGCTGAGAATCGAAAGGCTCTGCCATTATTACTAAATTTAATTAGTCCCAGTTATGTGAGTTTGTTTGCGGAGCAAGACATGACAGTTGCAGTATCATGCTTATGGTTAAATAAGATCAAATATCTAATATACACAAATTACATTTCTTTTCGAATTAAATATTCTTACACATATTTACTGCTTTTAATGTAAGCGCAGCTAACATTAACATTAAAAACATTAACACAGACTAAAAATGCTTAACTGCTTGTATATTTGTATACTTTTACTATAATCAGTCTTAGCATGCTTTAATTTTGGGTCACTAGATGTTTGCGTTAAAAGGTAAAATTAAGGTCTGCTGTAAACTATATAAAAACGAAATAGAAATGTGCTCACAAAATAAAAACTAAACTAAAAGTAACAAAATTATAAATGAAACTAATAAAAACAAAACTAAATTTTATTGCAAACATCAAAACGATATTAAAATAAAAGGAATTTAAAAATGCAAAACTATAATAACCTTGATGCACTGCTCATTAAATTCAAATTAGAGTAGAATACAGACAAATCATAAAATTTTGTTTTCCTATTAATAATTTTGTTAAATAAGAGATTACTCTTGCCTTTAAGAAAAGGCCACCTCCTTTAGTAACATTTGGACAACAGATTTTTATTTTTTTTTTTGTCTCTTCAGAATTTCGACGGCTGAGGTGAAGAAGTTGGTGACTTTTCAATTGGCAAATTTTCTTTGTATGAGTTTGCTTACTTGCTTGTCCTAAGCCTAAAATGTCCACCCTGTCGGCATTAAAGATGCCGGAAGTCATTAGAATACAGTATTTTCAAAATATGTCAGTTATGTACCAAACTATTAACAACCATCAGACTAACTATTTAGATAGTCGACAGTTTGTTGCAAGCTAATATGCTAATTGAAGCTCAAAATGTCCACCCTGTCGGTTACGTAGACTCGATAGGGTGGAAATACACTTGACAGGGTGGACATAGCATTTATTTGTAGTTAATAGTAGTTAGTTATATTATTTAGTATTTATTTATTTATTTTTTTTTGAAGTTGAATAAATGTTTAATTGTCATATTTTGTCATGCTTTGTGTGTTCTACTTCGTGTGTCCACCCCATCATGTGCTGGTCCACCCTGTCATCTTGATATTTTAAATAATATTTTAAATAATTATTCAATAATATCTATATAACCAAATGTGTTGAATAGCTAGGTGTGGGGGCAATAACATGCAAACAAAAAACTGTATCCAAGTATTAAATTTTTCACCAAATAAGAAAAAATACATGTGCGAATTATATGAATTTCTTTAAAAACACATGGTTTACAAATAATGTTTTATGTATTTATAATTTGAAACAAATAACCCTGTTTAGGACAATATACCTTTAAAAAAATTCATTTGCATCTTAATATTGCATGTATATTAATATTGCACGTAATGAAAACCTATTTAACAGTAATATATAATTTCTATGACAGAGTGGACATATCTTACAGTTTATGTATAAAATAATGTCCCATAACTATCTAAAAAAATGTGTGGGAGCTCAGCTAATATGTTTCTATAGTACTTGAGTGTCTACTATTTATGACACGACATAAAGCAGATGGGAAATTAAGAACAAACTTTTTGAGTATTGTAAGGGTAATATTGACCCAGACGTTAAAACCACAAGTGGTAAGGAGGTAAGACTGACAAAAGACTACAATTAAGAAGAGAAAAAGTGTGAGAAGAAGACATCAGAGGGAGACAGCAGAAGGACATCCAGCAAACTGGACATGAGTCACAGAGATTGAAACTCCTACAACAGGAAGACTAGATTAATGCCATGGAAGTGGAATTCCGCCAAAAGAAGCATAATAAGACTGAGAAGAAAACACTCTTTAGATGCTACCTGCATTAACCGTGAAGGACACCTATCGAAGAATGCTTAACAGCATTCCCAATACTGCTGTTTAGAGCATGACTATAGAGTTCTACCTGAGGGCAGGTGAGTACTTTATGGTTTAGGCTAGATTTGACTATCTCTACCCTACCTGGATGAATCATAGGGTAAAGGTGTAAGATAAAAGGACACACCAAGAAACAACCTAGGGCTCCATCCTACATTTCTTGTCAGCATATTTGAAAAAAATTGCTGAATGCTTACAAAAACTTGATGCTGAAGTCACCTACCTGTCCCCATAGGCAATTTCCTGCCGTTTCCTGCCATCGAGAGACACCCAGGCTGTGTTTCTGGCATCACAGGACAGCATAATCTAAAACATAACAGGATTCAATAAAGTCCTTATGCAGTCGCAGTCAAAGCCAAAGAGCAGCAGGTGTGTTGTGCATTAACCTTGAGCTCAACGCCAGCAGGCACTACGATGGGTCTGAAAGACAGTGAGTGTGGGCAGATGGGTGTGATCATGATGGCTGGAACATTTGGATGGATCATAGAGGCACCTGCTGCTACTGCATATGCAGTACTTCCTGTTGGAGTGGACACTATCACACCTGGCAAAGAGAGCAAGGAGGGAGGACAGTTGATGCTCTTACTTTTCAAAAATACTATTATTGCTATTAGCTAAATACAAGAAAAAAAGAAATGTGGTCTTCAAATGAATATTATAAGGTGCAGTATGAAATACTGACAGCTGCAGAAATGGGTACTATAGTACAAAATTTTAATATTATGTACTTATATGCAAAGATATGTAAACATAAATATCCTAAATATTTGCAAACATAATAAGGTATTTGTTGCTCAGTACAGACATTAAAGGGGTCATCGGATGCTAAGTTCACTTTTACATGGTGTTTAAACATTAATGTGTGTTGGCAGTGTATGTACAAATCTACCCTATAATGATAAAAATCCATGCAACGGTTTTTGATTAATCTGTAAAAATAATATTACCTTTTTCAAATCGAGCCATTCTCAGATGCCTGCTGTTGTGGCATCAAGCTGGGCTCACACTACAGGATTTTAAAAATCCTAACCGATTATGAAAATCTGGTTGCAGCGCACACATAAGGAGAATCTTTGCAGATTATCTTCCCCGAAATCTTAAACATGCACACACTACAAGATTTGAAAATCATGGTGCATCACACGCTATATATTATTAAGATTATCATGATGGAGGGAGCGCCTCACGTGATCTTACGCAACAGATCGCCATTTCAGCAACTAATGTTTACAATTTTTTTTTTTCCTTTTTTTTTTAATAAAGTAAAAAATAAAAATAAAAAATGTTTACAAATGTTAGTTAACTGTTGTATGATTTAACTGTTTTATATCTATAGATTTTACTTTAGGCAGGTCGTGATTTGAGAAGGCAAAACTGATTAAACATAGTCTATGAACTCACTGTCTGCCACTGAAAGCTTGGTCATTAATTTAAAAAAAACAAAAACTTATATTTAACGAAAAAAAAAATGCTCCAAATGTTCTAAATGAACTTAATAAAAAAACGAAAACAAAATATAATCACTTAGCCATTACATACAAAACTGAACTATTTTAATTGCTAAAACAGCAGTATAAGCTGTTTTAAGAGAAGGGGAAAAAAAGATGGGCTCGGGTTGGACTCGGGCCGCATGGAGCATTGCTTTCCTTGCTCCATGAGGTTGTGGTATGTTTTCAACATATTATACAGACAGTGTTACTACAAAAAATAAGAAGCAGTTTCCTCCATCTCCACTATCCAATAGACCGTACAGCAGCTGTTTTGCGGTCACGCATTGGCTGTTGTGAAAGTACTGACGTAATCATAGTGATCATCCCGATTTCGAATCCTGAATATCAAACATGTTTGATATGTTCGGGGCGGCACCGATTTGTGTGAGAGCAGATCGGGAGGTATAAGATTCGATCTGTGAACGTCTCACATTACCAGATAATCCGTGCCAAACATCGGGACCGATCGAGGTGCTCGACAAGATTTTTGCTCCGATTCTCGGGAGGGGAAAATTGGGGCAAAATTGGGCTAAAAATCCTGTAGTGTGAGCCCGGCTTCACACCGACAGAGGCCGCTCCCACGATAGTTGATTGACATGAGCGTCTTACCTCAGATTAGTTGTAACAGTCCAACCTCTATGTTTTGATGCCGGAGCAGGGATGTAGGTTAGGCAAGAATTAAGCGATTGAGGTGTTGTGTTGCTGGATGTAATAATGAACATAGTGGTTGTCATTTACTCCCGACATCTGAGCTGCTGAAGATGCAGTGGATTATGTTTGTTTGTGAAGGGAATGCGCCTACCGATCTACATAGATTCCATATTTATCTTATCATATTTATCTTATCAGCAAGGTAAAAAGGGTGTTGTTTTACACTACCATTGACAATTTTTAACCAAAGTATATTATAGACTTTTCATTAAGACCCTAAAGAATCATATCAACTTGTGGAAAATGGGCATCCGATGACCGCTTTAAAAAAACAGCACCTTTAAGCAGTTTTGCTTATCAAATAAACAAATCCATAAAGGATGTGAGTATTTTACAGGGAACAGGAATTTTTTTGTGTAATTAACTGGATTATATTTTACACTAACCATCTCCCTGTACAGTGGTGATCAGATGGCCATCCAGAAACAAGTCCATATTAGAGAGGTAGGAAGACGGACCTCTGTCTACAACAACTTCATTCAGCACCTGACAGACAGATATATTATTTACAGTAAATAAGACAACAGCTTTATACATAAAAATATCTGAAAACAACTGAAAGGAAGCCCAGCTAATAACTGGAAAAAAGTAAACATTTCAAAGTCAATGTCTGCTATGCACATACACTGAGCAAAATTATAAACGCAACACTTTTGTTTTTGCCCCCATTTTTCATGGGCTGAACTCAAAGATCTAAGACTTTTTCTTTGTACACAAAAGGCCTACTTGTCCGGTGGGGTCCGAAAACCAGTCAGTATCTGTAACCACCAGTAACCACCATTTGTCTCATGCAGTGCACAACAATGGGCCTCAGGATCTCGTCAAGGTATCTCTGTGCATTAAAAATGGCATCAATAAAATGCATCTGTGTTCGTTGTCCATAACATACGCCTGCCCATACCATAACCCCACTGCCACCATGGGCCACTCGATCCACAACTTTGACATCAGCAAACCGCTCACCCACACGATGCCATACATGTTGTCTGCCATTTGCCCAGTACAGTGAAAACCGGGATTCATCCATGAAGAGAACACCTCTCCAGACGCCATTGAATGTGAGCATTTGCTCACTCAAGTCGGTTACGATGATGAACTGCAGTCAGGTCGAGACCCCGATGAGGACGATGAGCATGCATTAATGGTCAATAGCTCTGGTGAACATTCCTGCAGTCAGCATGCCAATTGCACGCTCCCTCAAAACTTGCAACATTTGTGGCATTGTGCTGTGTGATAAAAGTGCACATTTTAGAGTGGCCTTTTATTGTGGCCAGCCTAAGGCACACCTGTGCAATAATCACCTGTGAGGTGGATGGATTATCTCGGCAAAAGAGAAGTGCTCACTAACACAGATTTAAATAGACTTGTGAACAATATTTGAGAGAAATAGGCCTTTTGTGTACATAGAAAAAGTCTTTGAGTTCAGCTCATGAAAAATGGAGGCAAAAACAAAAGTGTTTATATTATAAAAAGTATTATAAAAAGTGTTATATTATAAAGTGTCCATTTATAATTTTGGTCAGTGTATTATTAAAATGATTAAAATAATGAATGAAAATGATATCGGATTAAGGATGTTCAAAATGTCATATTTTCAAAATCAGTTAATTTATTAAGGCTAACTGCCTTAAAATCACGTCATTGTTAGGATTTAGGTCCACCAGGCATTTCTTAGTGACAAGAGATTCTTACTACAGCTCCTCAATAATTTAACATATAGACATATGGATGCTAAACTTTGTCCTTCTAACAGATATTAAACAAGTAAATAGATACTGCAGATGGTATGCAACTGATGCTGGTATGTCATGTAACAGCAACATGGCAAATTTTATTCATACTAAACATATACATACTACACTAGCATTTTTGTAAACGGTTGCAAAAGAAGTTTTAAATGACATATAGTATCTTCTAGAACCGTGGTTTCCAACCTTTTTTCCTTACATGTAAGAAAAATCGAGCACCCCACCCATTATTTCATAATATCAAATTGATATTAAATAAATACTGTTTTTATAAATCAGTTTAAAATAATGTGTAAATATTACATTTTATAATAAATTATGTATTCTTATTATATTTCATTTTTTAAAAATTGTTCTGAGAATACTATTGTCACAATCTCTAGCTGGAGTGCCCATGAGCTGCTCTAGAGGGCACTCCATCTCATTTCTTTGCTACTCCACACGGGACTGCATTTTCCAGAAACCCCTGCCTAGGAACCAATTACGGACTCTTCCTTGTTAATCAGGGACTATAAAAGATGCACACTCCCACACACATATTACTGGGTATTGAATGTTTGTAAACCTTTAGCATTTTCCTAGTTCCTGTGTTTTTTTCCATGTTTTCCTAGATTGCTAGTTTTGCCCTGTCTATTTTTTGATCCTGGACTATTTCCTTGATTCTTATCGTTTGCTGCATGCCTTGACCATTGCCTGTTTTGCGGATTACTCTTTTGCCTGTGCCTTGGATGTTACTGTTTTGGTGATATTTTGACCAGTGCTTGAGGTGGGGAAAAAAGAAGTGAAGAAGTCTATTTAGAAAACAAGCAGTAAGTAAATGAATAGGATGAGTCTAAAAGTTCTGTTTTTTTTTAAAGAATATAATTAGAATAGAGAGTGCTAGAGTTAGAGGGTCAAATAAAGATGGAAGAGACATTTAACGTGAAAGTCCGTAAAAAAGTGATCTTGTGCCTCTTTGGGATGGAACAATAATGTGCCATTCACTTGCAGAACGCAAGCTTCTAAAGGGCACATAAGTCTGAAGTAATGAATTTAGGTAAAGGGGTGCAGAGCCATTCGTGTTTTTGCAGTCAAACATTAATGCCTTGAACTTAATGCGAGCAGCTATTGGTAGCCAGTACAAACTGATGAAAAGAGATGTGACGACTCCAACGTTTCTGGCTGTTTTTGAAGAAGTTATGGTTGATGTGCCTAACTGGATGGTGAAATTGTGATGAAACGATGGGTCTGATGGAACCACAAGCAGTTCTGTCTTGGCAAGGTTGAGTTGAAGGTGGCATTATTTAATCTCCATAAACGTGTCAACAATGCACCTGAACATACCTCGTTTCAGACCAGCGTGCCCACAGGTGCACAAATGGGTGCAGATGCATTTGCTCTTTAAACAACGTGGCGCAGGACGTGAAAATGATAACTGCCACGCTGAAACTAGCAAAAATCACTTGTATCGTGCCTGGCGCCGCATTGCACCAGATGTATGATAGGGCCCAGTGTCATTGTCACCTCGCACTGACCATACCACATCAATTAGGTAACATCACCACCTACTGGTCAAAGTAATAAACTGTTAACCTATATTATTGAATTAATTAATTTTCTGGCGTTTTGAATAAAATTACCTTATATATTTAATTACTCATTGCATTTGGTCTGATCCTCCCTGCCATGCTTGCTCCGCATTTTGCCTTTTTTTTGTTGTGTTTAACCCATTAATTGCAGCTATATTTATTATTATTATTTGTAATCATAACCATTATTGTTTAAAGCATTTATGAATTTGAGGCTGTATCTCTGTGTTCATGCTTAGTCAAATGCATACAGTGGTACTTACTTGATACTGCATAGTTTTGTCTCCATTAGTAACTAAACTCATTTCCTCCACAGATCCCTTCTCTCTATATTCTTTCACTACCTTCACTTCTAGACGACTGCGTAGAATTATCGCGGCATTTCCTACAAAAACAACAGGAAATACTGCATTAATTCTCTACATACACACTCTTTACAAGCCATTATAAATATACAACCTGAAAACATGAACTAAAACATGAAGACAAGCAAATAGTACTGGTATAGTATTAGGAATAAAAATAGATATTTTCACTGAATGAATTAAATTTTTCTTAGGGCTGTCAGTTTAACGCATTAACTTAATTAGTTATGAAAAAATAATGCGATTAAAATATTTTAATGCAGTTAACACGCTGACCCTGCCCCCAGACCTGTACATCATCTTATATTTCATACAGTTGACAAATATCATGCAGGGCAACAACTCCATAAATGCAGTTACGTCCTAAAATTTTAAGATATTGGTGCAAAAAATGCCCCTGTATGTGTTTTGTCTCATATTTATATATATCACATATCACATTATGTCACACGGGCAATATGATATGAGTGCTAATTTTGTCCCAAGCTTAAATGTGATTTTATACAACAGTTTAGTAAGTTGATATTGTGTTATATTTTAAACACAGTATTATGTGTTTTTGCTCATTTTTGCAGAGAATGTATTACCTTTGAAGCCATAGCAGAATTGTTGTGTGTCTCAGAGCAAAACAGCTGTGTTTAGCTTCCGTGTTTAGTCACCTGCTGTTGTAATGAAGTATTCAATGCTGTTGCCAGTTTAAAGTGATGATCACTGTGGTGCATCGGTTAGAAAGCATGAGCCTTATTTATCATCAACAGTTTCTTTTTACATTTTTACATTTTACATTTGCTTCATATAGGCAACAGGTGGATATAGATGTGGTTTGTTTGTTGCATGCACAAATCCACCAAAGCAACAATAACTAGCGACACTGAGCTCTCACTGGCTGTCAATTCGCTTGAACTAAATTGTCCTCTAAAGTTGTTGGAGTTGTATGTTATAGCAGCCCGTTAGCGACCTCTACTTGACTGGTTCATGCAACCCTTTATAACAGCTGTGTTTCTTATTTAGAGTATCATTTCATTAAAAATAAAATAAAGTAAAAAAAAAAAAAAAATAATAATAATAAAAACATTATTTCTGTCATCATTTTCTCACCCTCACTGTTGTGTTAACCCTTTCTTTTGTGGAACATAAAAGTAAGTATTTTGAAGACTTTTGGTAACAAAACTGTTTTGGTTACCATGACTTTCACTATGAACAAAAAAATATGGACATGTTTCTCAAATAATCTTCTTTTATGTTCCATTGTTCATGTTAGGACGTAGTAACTTTTTGTGTAAGAAATTTAATGCTGTGTAAGAAATTTAATGAGTCAAAATATTTTTTTCTAAAGCTACAATTGGTCTACTTGCTGCTTTCTCATTTAACACAAAAAATATATATAAAAATAGCTTTATATAATCTTTTGTGGGCATTTTCACTCAAATTTATTTTTCGATTAATTGAGATTAATTAGATTAACACATGACGTCATTAATTAGATAAAAAATTTTAAACGACTGACAGCCCTAATTTTTATATAAAGCAACATTTCTCCTCCCAAATTTAATATCCTGGATACAAGGTAAATTGCTGCAAAATGCTGCTACCTACCTTTTGAAATTGCTTTTGGATGGGCTTGTGTCAGCCGTGTAGGCAGGCAACTAACTAGATTTTGGAATACACTTACAATTTTTGTTAACAGAAAAGACATATCTGTCCTTTCTGTGACACAAAAGCAATAATACTCCTATAAATTGATAATTCCAAATGCAATAAGCTGGAGAAGTGTAAATATTTATAAAATAAACCAGATGGGACAGTCCAATATTTCAGACCCTGTTGACAACCTGGAACATGAGGTGTTACAAATATAAAATTTTAGATGTACTCTTACAGTGTAATGACTTACCTTCTATAACCTGGGTGACCTGAGATTGGTATGTGTCGAAGTTAAATGGTGTAAGAAAGCCCAGAGAACCCAAATGGAAGGCCATGACAGGAGGCACACTCTCCTATATCATACATACACATTTACATTTAGGCTTTTAAGGAGTGTTCACACAGACAACAGTCTGAAGTAACAAAGCCACTATAAGCCACGCCCAATGCTGTGATTAAGTGAGAAAAGGTTAATTTTATGCAAATGAGCATTGACTAGGGCTACAAAATACACTGAAAATAAAGATAACTAACTGTAAAAAAATCCTGATGTGTTAAAGGTTTTTACAGACATTACAAAGACAGTTTCAAGCGGCCTGAACAGTCTGAAAGAAAGTACAAAACATTATATGTCAAATATTTAATGAGTAAAACACTTGTAGAATGATGCGGTCAAAATGACAATATTCACCTGATTTTTTTTTTTTTTTTCTACGGCGGTTTTCTGTGGTCAAAAAATTAATGTGGGTCACTTTGTTTTTAGGCCACACCTTTTCTTTTATAGAAGAATGTGTAATGAACAAATAATGTTAAAGAAGTTCACTTCCAGAACAAAAATTTACAGACAATGTACTCACCTCCTTGTCTTCCAAGATGTCTTTAGTGGCAAAAAAAAAAAAACCATTATGTTTTTGAGGAAAACATTTCAAGATTTTTCTCCATATAGTGGACTTCTATGGTGCCCACAAGTTTGAACTTCCAAAATGCAGTTTAAATGCAGCTTCAAAGGCCTCTAAATGATTCCAGCAGAGGAGGAAGGATCTTATCTAGTAAAACGATTGGTTATTTTCTAAAAAACAAAAAAAAAAAAAAAAAAAAAAAAAAAAAAAAAAGAAATGTACAATTTGTGTACTTTTTAACCTCAAATGCTTGTCTTGTCTAACTCTGCGATGCATGCATGCAAACTGTGTAATCCGGGTCAGTATAGGGTATGTCGAACAACTAATTTCTCATTTTCTCAAATTCTTATTTTCTGCAGGTTGATTTCAAAATCTGGACATTTTCAGAGACAGGCGAAGAGATATTCTGATGATTACTGTGCACAGAATTTTCCAAACGCAACGGAACTTTTAGTTTTAATCCAACGTACCGATCTCAGAAACCCATGGCTCGTAAACATTGGTGATTTCACCACACTGCGTCAGTGCGTGCAGTGTGTGAGACTTGATGAACAAAATCAGAATCAACATATTTATTTATTTATTTGTATTTTTGTAATTTTTGTAATTTTTCATTAACAGTCATTTCACTGTATGTAATTCACGTTTATGCCAAAATTCTTACATAATACTCAAATCACGCTGTCAATGCGTTATACTGTCTAGATTAATTAGCTAAAATGTTCAACATTATTTCTTTAAGGCAACGCCCACGCATTCATTCATCAATTTTAATACAGCTGTTACGAAAATTAACCATGGTATGTGTAGTAAAACTATGGCAATACAATTGGAAATCAGTCCGTGGAAAAAATAAAAATATAACATGGTTACTACATTTACTATAGTAAATCCATGGTTAATTTAGTAGGGGTGTTTATTTAAAATGTATTTTAATGTAAACAGGTATAAAATATGGTGATATGGTGAGAAAGACATTGTTAATGAGAACGCATCTCATCTGTGTTGTGTCAGGAAATCGTGAAAACTGAGGCAGTGTGCCATTGTTTAGAATAAAAGCAGCCAAACACACTGCAGTAACACCGGCGAAAGAAAGGAAAGAGAGGATTCTCCCATTAGTTTTCATTGTGTTGCGATGGGACCGGAAGTGGGGATACACTGCTTCGCTTACCGGATATAGGAAGTGAGATAAAGGTCCATTTCTTTACGACTGAAGAAAGAAAGACATAACCATCTTGGATGACACAGGGGTGAGTAAATTATCTGTAAAATTTTGTTCCGGAAGTGTTCTCCTTTAAAATTATTTGCTCATCAGACATCATCAACTTCTCCTTTAAAACTAGAAATGCATATTTTTTTCCCTCTATCAAAACAATTGCATAGAACATACCTGTCTGAGTGCAATAAATATTATTTTGGAAAGTTTATGTGCCTGTAAAGTAACTAAAAAAGTAGTACAGATATCTAGTAGTAGATATCTCAACATTCTTTTAGATTCTGGTTCTTAATAAACGGTTCTTTTGTTATGTTATTTTTAAGGTGCTATATGGGATTGTACTATATAACAAAAGTTCTTTGGAACCAGAAACTAAAATAATGATAACATTTAATATAAACACAAACTTTGGAAAAAGAATATTCAATGGCACTCAGACAAAACATGTTCTGTGCATTTGCTTTGATAGAAAGCAAAAAGATACATTTCTAGTTTCAACATGATTTTTTTTTTTTCACACATTATTCTTTAAATACTTCGGATGAATGCAAAGTTGAACCACATTTGGTTCTTCACCACTGAAAATGTGCACGGTCGCATTAAAATCCCAATATCTCTGGAAATGAACCATATATGGCTATATATATATATATATATATATATAGGTGCGTCTCAAAAAATTTGAATATCATGAAAAAGTTAATTTTTTATTGTAACTTATTTTAAAAACTGAAAGTTTCATATATTCTAGATTCATTGCATGTAAAGTAAAATATTTATATATATATTATAATTATAATATTTATAAAAGTTTTTTTTTGTTTTAATTTTGCTAACTAGAGCTTACAGCTCATGAAAGTCAAAAATCCAGTATCTCAAAATATTAGAATATTTCTGAAGATCAATCAAAAAAACGGATTTGCAAAAAAGAAAAGTTCAAGTTTATTAAAGTATTTTCATTTATGCACTCAATACTTGGTCGGCAGCACATATTACAGCAATATGAGATATATGACTTGCTCCTTGCACAAATTACAACATCAGTGAAGTGTGGCATGGAATTGATCAGCCTGTGGCATTGCTGAGGCACTATTAAGCCTTCAGATTGTCTGCAAATTGTTGGATCGACTGTTTCTCATCTTTCTCTTAAAAATATCAATTCTCAATGGGGTCCGGGTCAGGCATGTTGGCTGGCCAATAGAGCACAGTACTATCATGGTCAGAAAACCACTTGAAAGTGGTTTTGGCACTGTGGGCAGGTGCTAAAGTCCTGCTGGTAAAGGAAATCAGCATCTCTATAAAGCTTGTCAGCAGATGGAAGCATAAAGTGCTACAAAATCTTCTGGTAGATGGCTACATTGACTTTGGACTTGATAAAACACAATGGACCAACACCAGCAGACGTCACAACACCCCAAATCATCACTGACTTCATAAACGTCACACTGGACTTCAAGCAGCTGTTGCTTGTGCACCTTTGCCTACCCAATTTCTTCCTGCCAGTCAACTTTGCATTTAATATGCTTTAATACAGGACTTCGTAAACACCCATTCAGTAATGACCTTCTGTGACTTACTCTCTTTGTGGAGGGTGTCAATGATTATCCTCTGGACCACTGCCCAGTCATCAGTCTTCCCCATTATTGTGGTTTCAAAGAACAAGAGATGCCCAGAATTTTTTATACTGTAGGGATGGACATTTAATGAAACTCAAATGTAAATATTTTAATATTTTGAGATACTGGATTTTTGACTCTCATGAGCTGTATTGTCTAATCATCAAAATTAATACAAAAAAAAAAATCTGTTGTTTTGCACCTGTACATATATATACAGTCATGTGAAAAGGTTAGGGCACCCTATTGAATTCCATGGTTTTCCGTATCAGGCTGGTCTTAATTTCTAAAATAAAACATCTGATGAACAACAACACATGACAAATTGCACCGTGTCATTATTTACTGACCAAAAATAAAGCCAAAACGGAAAAGCCATGTGTGACAAAGTTAGAACACCCTTACTGTTAACATTGGAATTAAGAGGGTAAATAACGGTCAAGCACTGCTAATCAAATACCTTTGATTAACTGATTATCAGCGAGTCTGAGCGCCTCTATAAAAGCATAAGCTTTGGCACTTTCTGGTCTGGAGCCTTCAGGTGTGTGTTAACATAATGCCAAGGAGGTAAGACATCAGCAATCGTCTTAGAGAAGCAATTGTTGCTGCCATCAATCTGAGAAGAGTAATACGGCCATTTCCAAACAATTTGACGTTTATTCACAAGTGGAAGACATTTAAAACAGACACTTCTCTTTCCAGGAGTGGACGTCCCAGAAAATTAACCCCAAGATCAGACCGTGTACAGCTCAGATAAATGGCAGACAACCAGGACCTGGGCACCTCACAGTCATTGAGTTGGCCATGAACTCCTCAGTATATCAAAGTATTCTAGAGTCAAATGCGAGGGCATCTGTCCGACATCTAAAGTTGGGCCAAAATTGGGTCATGCAACAGGACAATGATCCCAAGCACACCAGCAAATCTACAACAGAATGGCTGAAAAGAAAAGAATCAAGGTGTTGCAGTAGTCCAGTCCAAATCCAGAGCTCATCCTGACTCAAACACTGTGGTGAGAGCTGTGCATAAGCAAATGCCCACAAACCTCAATAAACTGGAGCAGCGATGAAAAGAAGAGTGGTCCAAATTCCTCCAGAACGATGTGAGAGACTGATAAAGTCACACAGAAAATGAATGCTTCAAGTTACTGCTGCTAAAAGTGGATCTACAGGCAACTGACTCATAGGGTATCCTAACTTTGTCACACATGGCTTTTCCATCTTGATTGTATTTTTGTTAAATAAATATTGACACAGTGCGATATGTCATGTGATGATGTTCATCTGAGGATTTATTTTCCAAATTTTAAGACCTACCAAGGACCAGATACATTTTTATTATGTCCTGATACAGACAACCCTGGAATTCAATAAGGTATCCCAACTTTTTCACATGACTGTATATTTAACTAAAATTCCGAAAGGGTATTAAATAAAAATAGTAATATGCTTGGGTAGTTTTGGATTTGGTTGTAGTGTTACAATCACACTTGATCAAACAAGAATCATTGTCAACACAGCTGCTTTCCAATATGCATGTAACTGTTCGTCAGTGATTCAAGATGCAATTATGCAGTTCACGTTGAACTTTACAAACTGTATGAAAGTTTATACACTTGCTCACACAAGTCTTCATGTAACTGCGGTTGGATCGGAAAACCTGAGAATTTTTTTTTTCTATTATCATACTATTATCACAGGATATTAAAGGCACATTAACATACTTTGTTTAATGTCAGTCCTTAAATCTTGTTTTAGCAAGAGCAAGATGTTTATCACACTAACCCTCTCCATTTTTAAAAGCTATGTCTACTAACGCAGCTCACCAACAGTGTTAGAGCTGGATCCTCCAGCAATAAAATAAGTGAATGTGTGAATGAGTAATAAAATATAACAATATACATTTTATAAAGTTATTTCTATTTCTTTGACAGTGAATTTAGATTGAATTACTCTGTCAGTGTTATATCAGTTTAGAAAAGATTTTCAAACCTGGAAGATAGAAGAAGCATACAGCAAAGTCCCATCTCCTCCCAAACAAATGATGAAGTCGACACAATTGGAAATATCATCATAATCTATGAAACATGTCAACAGGTTGCACTACAATTTGACACATTTTATCTTAATTCAGAAACACTGATGTAAGTCCTAAGCAGTTTTTATAGTCACTGCAATAATTTTCTTAAATACACTATATGGACAAAAATATTGGGACAACTGACCATTACACCAACAGGGTCTTAAATTACAACACATTGTAAATATATACATATTAATATAAAGCTGATCTCCCATTTGCAGCTATATTAGTCATTTGCAGCTACAGCTGTCTGGGAAAGGTTTCCACAAGATTTTAGAGTGTTTCTGTGGGAATTTTCGTGCATTCATTCAATAGAACATTTCTGATGAGGTACCAATGTTGGACAAGAAAGCCAGGCACACAATTTTCATTCTAAAAGTGTTCAGTGGGATTGAGGTCAGGGCTCTGTGTGAGCCAAGTTCTTTCACACCACAGTTATTTGACCATGTCTATATGGGCCTTGCTTTGCGCCCTGGGGCATGGAATAGAACAGCAAATGCTGGAATCCTCCCAAGCTGTTCTTACAAAGTTAGAAGTAAAGCATTGTCCAAAATGTCTTGGTATCCTGAAGCATTTAAGAATTCCCTTCACTGGAAGTAAGGGGCTAGCCCAGGGGTGCCCAATCCTGTTTCTGGAGATCTACAGTACCTACTTGGAGACTTGAGTTCCAGACCTGCTCCAACACAGCTCAATCTCTACCAAAGAGATTAATTAGCTGGTTTAGGTGTGTTTGATCAGGGTTGAAGCTGAGCTTTGCAAAATTGTAGATTTCCAGGAATAGGATTGGGCACCCCTGGGCTAGCCCGCCCCCTGAAAAACATCCTCATACCATTATCCCTCCTCTACCAAACTTTACAGTTGGCACATGTTTTAACTAGGAATGTCCCAAACCGATCTCAAGGATTTACATCGGCTGTCATGCTGGTGGCATGCAGTAGGTGGCGGTATGTGCCTATAAGTGGATTTGCCAACCACCATTAAAAGGAAAAGAAGTTGTTCAAATGTACATGCATGACGTGATCTAGCACCTCACACACGTTTGAGCTTATGTGTTCAGTGTATTTGATGCCACTAATTAATTTATCATTTTCTGTCACACACTGGAATCTGCTGCCTTTAAGTCCGGGCAGAGACCGGTACACAGGCATGGCAGAGGGGTTCTACAGCACCCCCTGGAATTTGGAGGGCCATATATATTACATACTTGCAGGTATACATATGAAACTCTGTACACATATAGATCTCATCGAGTCAAACAATTTCGCTCTGCATGTCATTGGCTCCGCAAAACAGGAATTCAGTTTTGAGTCACTTAACATGCTTAGAATGTCATGAAACTTGACACACACATCAACATTAATGATAGTCAGACACTGGCAAAAATAAATGGGCATGAAGGAGGTGCTCTGTAGCGCCACCTTTTGTGGGGGGTTGGGGGGTTAGTTTTAGGTACAGACACCAAACTCTATATATCAAACTATATATACTGTTCTCTTCAAGCCAGACAAAATTTTCTTATATGTTTAAGATGCAGCATCCAATTACTTCAAAACTTTTTACATATATAGAGTCCTTCTGAGGAAACATGCTTAGTTTCATGAATTTACAGTGCTCTACTCATAACAAATACAAAAACAATCAGATATTTGATCGCACATCTGGGTGGGTGGGGTGGTGTGTGTGTTTAGTCTAGGGGTGGGTGTGTGTGTGGGAGAGGGAGAGAGAGAGTGAGGGTGTTATCACACTTGGTCCTTTTCAGGGGTCTGAGCACGGGTCGCATGATTTTTGGCCCATATGTGAACACTTCAAATGATCTCAGACCCCTCAGAAGCCAACCGAACCGAGACCATCTTGGGAGGTGGTCTGAGTATGGTTCGCTTTCGGCAAGAGGTACGGTTCGCTAAAAAACGTGCATTGTGAACACAAATCGATCCGGGCCATCCAATGTTTCCGTACAAATCAGCTGTTCATAATGACTGCTTCTTCTGGCAGATCACTACTACTTATTCGCTCACAATGTACACTCATTTATTTTCATTTCAACCAATTTCAAACTGTGTAAGAGGGATGCGGCTGTGTGCCTTGCTAGTTGAAACTTTTTGATATATGTTTTTACGAGCACACACAATCCAGCGGGAATTAAACTATACTCTCTTTAGCATCAAAACACCCAAGGTTTACATATACACAGTTGGTTTAGCCTCAATCGAACGTAAACATCTGAGAAAGTAATTGCATGTGTATCAATATACTGATCTGTGCATTACTGTAGTTCTAGTACAGCAGCCTAATATGAGAATTACGATTAATAACATGCATTTTAATTTTTTCATTTGATTATTACATTTCTTACTTAAATGCTGCTTTTAAGGATAGGCCTACCTATGTACCTGAAAAATTTAAAGCAGTTTACTGTATTTTCTTTTATCTTATTTGTCTAATTTATTTTTTTTTCAATATCATCAATGCTTTTTCCACGGATCCTTAAATTTAATTGTATTAAATTTAAGGCCATAAAAAGTACAAAGACACGTATTGCCATATAGGGTAATGTGATTATTAAAATTCAAAAGGGTATGATTTTATTGGATAAATATGAGCGCTGCAGGTTTCAAAGTGAAATAAACATGATTACAAAAACAAGGAAAACTATTCAAAACAAATATTACAAAGGTGTACAAAACTTTTATTTTTGTGCAAAAGATATTCGAATATAATATAATATAAATATTCCAATTTTGGATGCCATAATGTCAGCCATCAAACACTGAACTGGACTAGATCCAAAAAGCAACAGTCTGAACACAAAGAGGTCTGAGATGCCAGTGGACCAAAAAAAGGGCTTTGAGTCCTCTTTCAGGCACAGTGACAGTGTGAACATAAAGAAAACTGTGCCCTTTTTCACTTGGACCACCTCTTGGCCCACTTAAAGGGATCTGGGTTTGGTTCTTTTAAAGAGGACCCAAGTGTGAAAACACCCTGAGAGAGATCGGGTCTATTTAAACTCCTGATGGTTCAAAGGTCTATCATTTATATCTGTGTAATTTTGCCTGCACTACAGCTTAAGAAATCTTTTTAGGCCTTATTCCTTTTCTGACAGTTTTAGTGACAAAAATAATTTTATATAATTTGGTTAATAATTATGTTAATTACAACATAAGAAGATCTAAAGATACATACATGTGGACACATATGGCAAATAATGGGTTTCATAAATTCATATTAATGAAACGCGAGTAGAAAGAATTTTTGTGCAAATCGTTCGTAAAGCCATTCTGACCTTCTTTTATCAGTGTCTTATATAAATATATTATGGGTGACCCCCAATAGTTAAAGATTTGATGTTTTTATACGAGGAGCCTGATTTGACTACCAATCTCACAGTTGAATATTCACAGAGGTGTTATGATCATGCCATTTTGGCTATACGAGGGTGCTCAAATGTCTGATTTCACATAGAACTACCGGTTTTCTGCCAATAAGTTAACAGGGCTCGACAATAAGGAGTGCCCGATGGTGAGGGGCCAGCGTGAAAGACGCTCGGGACAGTTGACGAATTTGAAAAATAGTGACATTCAGAAAAAGGTTTTGAAGAGTGCAAGGTACTGTCATGTCAGCACAGTAGTTTTCATGATGGTTCCCACTTCCAGAATAACAACTTTCTATCTGGAGAGGAGATAAGACTTTCACTTCTACTCTACTGGGATGACTTCGACCCTTTAGGAACCTCTAGGGTGTTGGCTGAAATTTCATCTGCATTAAGGTCTACACTTGGCCATTTTGTGCAAGGCAGATGATGTTCAGAAATTTGGCTATTTCAGAGTGCTTGAACCATTATTAAATGATCTGAAAAGCTTCAAAGAGGATGGTATTTTTGTGCCGTATTTGGGAAAAATTATAAAAGGCACAGTATTTTCTGTGATTGCGGATAACCTTGGAGCTCACTCAGCTGGTGGGATTCTTGAAAATTTTAGTGGGTTTTACATTTGCAGATTTTTTATTGGAGAGTGGTTCTAATTTCAGGAACTTGAAGTGAGGACAGGATCATTCCCTGGCTGAACAAAAGAGCAACACCAGTTGGATGCTGAAGCAGCGCTGGTTAGTGACACCCATAGCCATGGAGTTAAAAGGCAGTGTGCAGTTGCTAATAGATTTTCATTTGACAACAGGTTACCCACCAGATGTACTACATGATTTACTTGAGGGTAGTGTACCTGTAGAATTGGCACTGTGTTTGGAAATCTTGATAAAGAAGAGGCTTTTCAAACTTGAAGAGCTCAACAGAATTATCAAGCATTTCCCATATAAATGGAAAGACAGGATAAATTGTCCCCAAGGTATACCACCAACATTTGCCTCTTGTAAAACCACTGGTGGTAATGCACAGGAAAATTGGTGTTTAATGAGGCTACTTCCACTTATGATTGGCCCCAAAGTGCCGGAAGAGGAAGAGGCATGGCAGGTGTTGATGATGCTTAAATAGGGCTGTAACGATATACTGGTATGATGATCTATTGCGGTTTGAATGTGCACAGTTATCACACTGTAAACATTTACATATCTACCCATTTTTAAAAATGAATAAAAAAAAAAAATCTCACCTGCGCATATGGAACTTATTTTAGTTTGGCTGCTTTACTTCGCATTCACTTGGTTGCTTCCACTCACGTGCAGTGGAGAAAATGGCAGAGACATTGGCAGAGATAGTTTATCTAATCTCAATCCCCTGCAGAAAAAAAGTTTTAAATCTGCAGTATGGGAATACTTCAGATAAAAAAAACAAAAAAAAAAAAAAACGCGGGGTTGTCCTTGAGGACGGATCCAGTTTGAAAAAAAATGTGGATGCAAAGTGGCTGCAAAAGCCAGCAATACATCCTACATGTTTGATCATATGTGGGAGTGAACCCAATAATGTAAGGCCAAATACCGCTACTTAGTCCTTAGTGAGTTTTACCTGCTCTAAGTTGTATATTTGGTAAAAAAAGCTCTTTCCTATTCTGATTCTGATCATATTCGTGGACACCAGCCCTCCGTACAGATAAAGGTATGTCGCATTTCTAACAAGTTATAAGTTAAGGCCGTATGATTTCCATAATGCAGAGGGAATCCCGTGCAGTCATGAACATGGAGTTTAGAGTATAACGAGCGTCACATAAAACGTGCCATCTGATCAATCGATAAATCTGAAATAGACATAAAATATGTGTCTATAAATATTAAAGTGCAAAGAGACTGCTATATAAATAATTGCTTGTTTCTGCATGTCTCTGAGTGGCACCGTTTTATTTATTACATATGCATGCATGTGTAACGCCACGCCAGCAGAGGGAGCCCTCGTCCACTGACTGACTGTTGCTGCTCCCTCTGCTGCTTCGTTTGTTACTTCCTGTTTGGTGGCCATAAAAGGAGGCCATTTTCAAACAGGAAGCTGCGAAGTATTGTTATGCTCTTGCGGACACTACCAAGCGTTTTTCCCCTGTTTTCGTCATTGCCACGGTTTTGTTTTATTATCATAGTTTTGCTTTTGTTTTTCCATAGTTCTGTCTAGTTTTTGCCATCGTTCCTTTTCTTGTTTATTTGTTACTTTTTGGACTGCTCTCCCTGGTTTTTGGACTCTGCCTGTTTTGTGGATTACATTATTGTGTTGCCTTTGTCACTCTGTTTGTCTGGATACTGACCCTGCCTGTCTGACTGCGATCTGTAAATAAAAGCTCGCACTTGGATCTTACACGCTTCCTACGAGTCCTGCGTGTTACAGAATACTTTGCCTCCCAAAGATCCAGCGGCTTTCATACACAGATCACCAGGGACCCAGCATCACGCCTCGTACAACTTCGTCAAGGTAACCGGCACATTGAGCAGTATATTATGGATTTTTGTGAGCTTTGTCATTTGGTGGACTTTCAAGACAGTTTTCTTAAGGACATTTTCTTCTTTAGTTTGAACAAGGACATTTCAGTAAATATGCCACGTCATCACCGCCACTGGTCCCTAATCCATTACACTGACCATGCTCTGTTGCTGGCTGGGTCGGCATTTACTGTAGGGATCGCCAACGATAAACCCTACCATCCTCCTGTTCCAGCCACACCCAAATGCACACATGTCATGTCCGGTATTGTCACGATCATGCCAGAACCTTCCCCTACCAAGTCTGCCAAGCCACAGTCTGCTCACGTCACGTCTGCCAAGCCACAGCCTGCTCACGTCACATCTGCCAAGCCACAGCCTGCTCACGTCATGCCTGCCTGTCCAGAGTCTGCACCTGTCATGGCCGTCCCCCTACAACCAGCTCACAAGATGGCTGCTATCTCCAAGCCAGTCCACAAGATGGCCGCCATCCCAGAGCCAGTCCACAAGATGGCCGCCATCCCAGAGCCAGTCCACAAGAGGGCTGCCATCCCAGAGCCAGTCCACAAGATGGCCGCCATCCCCAAGCCTGTTCACAAGATGGCCGCCATCACCAAGCCTTTTCACAAAATGGCTGCCCCGTCTGAGCCTCATCAAGTCAGAATTATCTCACCCAAATCAAATCAAGTGATGCCTGATCCTCCGGTGTCAAGTCAAGTCAGGGCTACACTTTCTGTGTCAAGTCAAGATACAGTTGTTCTCCATGAACCAAGCCAAGTTACAGCTGTTTCCATGAGTCAAGCCAAGACACAGCTGTTGTTCTCCATGAGTCAAGCCAAGATACAGCTGTTGTTCTCCATGAACCAAGCCAAGATACAGCTGTTTCCATGAGTCAAGCCAAGACACAGCTGTTGTTCTCCATGAGTCAAGCCAAGATACAGCTGTTGTTCTCCATGAGTCAAGCCAAGATACAGCTGTCCTCCATGAGTCAAGCCAAGATACAGCTGTTCCCCACAAGTCAAGCCAAGTCACAGCTGTTCCCCATGAGTCAAGTCACATTACAGCTATTGTTCCTGAGTCAAGTCACGTTACAGCTGTTGTTCTTGAGTCAAGCCATGTTGTTCCTGAGTCAAGTCACGTTACAGCTGTTGTTCCTGAGTCAAGTCAAGTTACAGCTGGGTTGTCTATGTTATGTCAAACCACAGCTGATTTCCATGAACCAAGCCAAGTTACAGCAGATCTTCACGAGCCAAGTCAAATTGCTGCTGTCTTCCCTGAGCCAAGCCAAGCCACAGTTGATCTTCATAAGCCAAGCCAAGTTACAGCAGATCTTCATGAGCCAAGTCAAGTTGCTGCTGTTATTCCCGAGCCAAGTCAAGCCACAGCTGACCTTCATGAGCCAAGTCAAGCCACAGCTGACCTTCATGAGCCAAATCAAGCTACAGCTGACCTTCATGAGCCAAGTCAAGCCACAGCTGATTTCCCTGAGCTAAGTCAAGTCACAGCTGTTCTTCACGAGTCAAGTCAAGTCACGGCAGGCCTCCCTGAGTCAAGTCAAGTCACGGCAGGCCTCCCTGAGTCAAGTCAAGCCACGGCAGACCTCCATGAATCAAGTCAAGAAACGGCTGTCCTATCAGAACCTCACCAGGTCCCCTCTGACCTTCCTAAGCCACCTCACGTCTCAGCTGACCACCAAGAGCCTCATCACGTATCAGCTGAACCCCCAGAGCCCACGCTCCCAAGCCACGCAGAGCCCACGCTCCCAAGCCATGCAGAGCCCACGCTCCCAAGCCACGCAGAACCCACATTCCCAAGCCACAAGTCCACAGCATCCACACCCTCAAGGCCAACAGACATCCCACTATCTACTGTGCTGCCTGTAATGGACGTTGACATTTTCAGTGTGTGGGCTGCACACTGTGCTCCAGAGGCCTCGTCCGCCCACGAGTCTGCTCCAGAGGCCTCGTCCGCCCACGAGTCTGCTCCAGAGGCCTCGTCCGCCCACGAGTCTGCTCCAGAGGCCTCGTCCGCCCACGAGTCTGCTCCAGAGGCCTCGTCTGTCCACAAGTCTGCTCCAGAGGCCTCGCCTGACTGCGAGTCTGCTCCTGAGGCTTCGTCTGTCCAGGAGTCTGCTCCAGAGGCCTCGTCTATCCACGAGTCTGCTCCAGAGGCCTCGCCTGACTGCGAGTCTGCCCCAGAGGCCTCATCTGACCACAAGTCTGCTCCTGAGGCTTCATCTGTCCACGAGTTCGCGCCCATACCTCCTGAGGTGTCCGCTCATGCTGTAGAACCTCCTAAGGAGGTGGCGTCCATTTATGAACTCACTGCCACGTCTGCCCAAGAATCTGCGCCCATGCCTCCAGAGGTGTCAGTACATGCTGTAGATCCTCCTATGGGGGCGGCGTCCTCCCATGAACTCTCTGCCTGTCATGTCACAGCCACGAAGGCCTATCATGAACTCTCTGCCCACCATGTCATGATCAAGAAGGCCAATAATGAACTCTCTGCCCATCATGCCATGGCCCAGGAGGCCTATCATGAACTCTCTACCTGTCATGCCACGGCCCAGGAAATCGTCCCTGAACACAGTCACTAGTTTCACTGTGGATATCTCTGCTCCTGTCTGCTCTGCCTGCCTCGCCATGGCTTTCTGTTCTGCCTGCTCTGCCTGCTCTGCCTGCCTCGCCATGGCTCCCTGCTCTACCTGCTCTGCCTACTCCACCATGGCTTCCTACTCTGCCATTGCTCCACGGCCCAGGCCCTCCAGTGTTTCACGGTCTGCTACTGCTCCACGGCCCAGGTCCTCCAAGGTTCCACTGTCTGCCATTGCTCCACGGCCCAGTCCCTCCAGTGTTTCACGGTCTGCTACTGCTCCACGGCCCAGGCCCTCCAGTGTTCCACTGTCTGCCATTGCTCCACGGCCCAGGTCCTCCAAGTTTCCACTTTCTGCTACTGCTCCATGGCCCAGGCCCTCCAGTGTTTCACTGTCTGCCACAGCTCCACGGCCCAGGTCCTGCAAGGTTCCACTGTCTGCTATTGCTCCACGGTCCAGGTCCTCCAAGGTTCCACTGTCTGCCACAGCTCCACGGCCCAGGTCCTCCAGGGTTCCACTGTCTGCCACAGCTCCACGGCCCTGGTCCTCCAAGGTTCCACTGTCTGCCACAGCTCCACAGTCCAGGTCCTCCAGTGCTTCACTGTCTGCCACTGCTCCATGGTCCAGGTCCTCCAGTGCTTCACTGTCTGTCCCTGCTCCACGATCCATGCCCACCTCCTCTACATGGACCTGGCCCTCTGTCCCACCCCCTGTTTTGCCTCTGTTCCCCCACCCTCCTGGACTGTTGTTGTTTGAGCGCCAGGGGTCGCTCCTAGGGGAGGGGGAAACAGGAAGCTGCGAAGTATTGTTTTGCTCTTGCGGACTCTACCAAGCGTTTTTCCGGTTTTCATTGCCCTGTTTTTGTCATTGCCACGGTTTTGTTTTATTATCATAGTTTTGCTTCTGTTTTTCCATAGTTCTGTCTAGTTTTTGCCATCGTTCCTTTCCTTGTTTATTTGTTACTTTTTGGACTGCTCTCCCTGGTTTTTGGACTCTGCCTGTTTTGTGGATTACGTTATTGTGTTGCCTTTGTCACTTTGTTTGTCTGGATACTGACCCTGCCTGTCTGACTGCGATCTGTAAATAAATGCTCGCACTTGGATCTTACACGCTTCCTACGAGTCCTGCTTGTTACAGCATGTTTTCAGCATCTACATAAACATGAAATCACCAGAGCTGCTCTGAGAGAAAAACTAAATAATTATTTCCTAGTTTTATTTAAGGACAACAATTGTCAAACACACTCTGAAACTCAAAGGTCTGCTACAACCCGTCAAAATAACAGTTTGATTAAACTTGAAGTTATGACAGAAATATATTAGCATTATACAATGTATTTAAAAGTTATAATAACAACAATAACAATATTCTTTATAATAATCAATTTATTTAAAAAATATATATATTTGAAGGAATATCATG
Organism: Labeo rohita; assembly: GCF_022985175.1. Taxonomy (NCBI): domain Eukaryota; kingdom Metazoa; phylum Chordata; class Actinopteri; order Cypriniformes; family Cyprinidae; genus Labeo; species Labeo rohita. The sequence goes on from NC_066876.1 coordinate 34,754, forward strand.
TTTGTCCATGTTTTAACTTAGTATACCTTTGTTGTGCAGCACTTTGCCAAAAATAAAAGTTTGTTGTTAAACATTTTAAAACATTAATTAAAATGATAACGTGTGGTATAGATATCCATAAAGCTTATAGCTTTATTTTTAATTAATTATTTATTTATTTTTTCAGAAGGGAGACTTACTATACTTACAATACTTTCATTAAAATGGTTTCAAGTTGGTTGCAATAAAGGATTTGTTCACTCAGATAGCTTGTTCTTTTTATTTTAAGAGTCATTGTTACTGATAAGAATAATTGTTCAATATATACCGTGAAACCGTGATATTTTCTGTAACGATTCTGTGACTGTAAACATCTCATATATTACAACCCTACGCTCAAAGATGTTGTTGAGTTAGTTATGTCACCTAGCCACACAGATGAACTGGTGACCTTGACAGCCTGACTGCTGAGCACAGGCACAGATTTTGCAGTCCTTTTCAAGAAGGGAGGCTAATTCCAAAACACTTTCTTGAACATTACCTGCAGCTCATTAAAAAAAATTGGCCCACTGGTGTCCTTATGGATGATGATGTTTGAAGCTAAGCACAGCTTCTTTAAGAAAATTGTAAGGCAAACTAGCTGTTTACATTTTGAAGTCTATGGCCAAAAAACACCAGTCCATGATTGCATAGCATCTGTGGGCATCAAAGACAAAAAAAAACAAAAACATGCTGTCTCTGTGTCAAAGTTGTCAAGAGTTCCATTAGAGGTTGTAAATGAGAACATAAAAGATTTTTTTTTTTCCTGGAATTTTTCCTGCAGAGACTGTTGCTCATTTGGTTAACACAGCAGAATTTCAAGGTACCAGTTATGCCACTGGTATGTTGCTGGCGTCATTGGTACTGTATGTTGTTGGATACTTGAGAAGCTAGTGTAAGCGATATTCCTGCTTTATGTTGTGAAGCTGAGGTAAGTGAGGTAGCACTAATCTGAATTAATAATATATATCATTGACTACAGTTTCTGATTGAGCATATGAACATTTCTCTCAAATGTAAAATTGGATTCCAAATGAGTGTTTCCTTTTTTTTTTGAGTTGAGTTCATTACAAAGAAAGTGCTAGATTGTTCATTCCACTATTAATATCTACAGGATTTAAAGGTATTAAACCCTTGTTCTCTGCATCAGACTGATTTAACCCAGTTCCTGCTGTTGGCCAAACTAAAATGCAGACAGGAAAAAGAAGTAGACTCATCCTATGACCCTGCATGCTCCATCTTTCCACACATGGTTCACAAGTGCTCAAACCAAGCCTAAAATACACATTGCAAAAGTCAAAATTTATATCATGTGGAAAATTAAACTAAATGTGTATCAGACTGAAAGGTTAGTTCACCCCAAAATGAAAATTGTCATTAATTACTCACCCTCATGTCATTCCAAACCTGTAAGACAGGTCATCGTTTTTACACAAGAGCAGACATTGTGTTGAACGTGTGTTGGAGATTCATATTTTCAGTGTTTTTTTTTTTTTTTTTTTGAGCCTTGAAAGTGCTAGATGTGTTGACTCTCTATGAATATACAAAGATTTCATTAAAAAGTTCATTAAAAATAAGATGAACAAATGTCATAGAGGTTTGGAACAATTTGGCTAATTTGTGACAGAATTTTCATCTTTAGGTGAACTAACCCTTTAAATCCAAACACTGGTTCTGCTATAAAATCTTAGGATTTCTTGGCACTGTAAAGGTGCAGAGGTACTTTTATGGCTTTGAGTGACATTGCAGCAATATTTATTTAAAGGGGTCATCGGATGCCCACAAGTTGATACGATTCTTTATGGTCTTAATGAAGTCTATAATATACTTTGGTTAAAAATTCTCCCCCGTCATTCTCACAGAGTCTAACTCCATACTGAGAAAAGAGATTCTCTGCACAAGGAGAGTTTGCTCTTTTCCCAGTTGACCCAAAACTGCTCTCGTGACCAAGCCATGATGAGCCAGTCGTCGAGATAGATACTTTGTAAAGACACGGGGGGACAGGGAAGGCCTGAAGTGGAGGACCCTGTACTGCCATGCCCGAGCCTTTAACACAAACCGTAGGCACCAAAGACACAATTGACGTACCCACAGTGGTGCAGCGGAAGGGAGTAGAGCTGGATGGCACAGAAGGCATTGCGTTCTAAGCTGTCCTTGCAGAACTCCCCAAGTCCCCAGGGGGACTGTCCAGAAATGCGCGGAGAGACCTTGCGTCTCCCAACCGCAGTGTCTTGACCGCTGACAAGGGGGGGCATCGCGAGTGAGAGTGTGGAGGCAGTGCATTGCACACTGTCAGCCTGTGAACCTGAGAACCCAAAGAAAAAGGAAATTTGCTTTTTTATCGATAATGTGGCAGAAAAGAAAGAGCCAGTGGCTGTGACCTTCATTGCCCGTAGGGCGAAGTCACTCGCCGAGCGCAGCTCCTGCATCAACCCTAGATCGGTGCTACCCCTGTGCATTTGCTTTAGTGCCCTGGCTTGGTTGACCTGCAGGATAGACATGGCATGCAAGGCAGAGGCAGCCTGGCCAGCAGCATCACAAGCTTTGGCCGTGAGCGTAGCCTTCAGCTTACAGGCTTTGGACAAGAGACATGGACGATTCCTCCAGGTGGCGGCATGGGACAGGACGTTCGCTGCGTGAGGAGTAAGAGGTCCGCAGGGAATCACCCGGCGGAGAAGCTCTCACTGTAACCCTCAGATCTCCCAGAGCGCCAGCCAGTGGTCCTCTACTCATGAAGAGACCGGGGCAGGTGGCGGCTGAGGGTGCCAGTCTTTTCAGAAAAGAGAGGCGAGATCGCAGCGAAGAGAAGTCATGCTCATAAGCCCACAACAGGCACACAAGTCATCCATGAGCTCAGCTTCACCGTGTTGGATGCCCAGACACTAAAGACAACGATCATGTCCATCCTCGGAGGTCAGGAAACGATTGCAAACAAGAGGACACGGACGGAACGGCATCTTTAAAAAGACGCGAGCTGTCCGTGATTTGCTCTTTTAGGAAATTTGCTCTTTTAGTTGAAGTGCCCAAGGGAATCGCTGCCAACAGGAACACAGCTGAATACACCTAAACGCCAGCCAGAACAGCCAAAGATGAAAGGACTTTTTTTTGGAGATCAGCAAAAGTCTAATAAGTGGATGCACCTGTTGCCTCTTACACTTGTGCTCACGGGGAGTGGCTCATTAGGTAAATCCACAAGCCAATTTTCATTAGCGTTTTCTCTTAATCAGAGATGATCGTGGCTCCCAAGTAATTCAATATGACATAACTCATAGTGACCGACAGATAGGGAACGGCTGATAAGCAAGGTCACTGAACGGGCAGAAACATTGGATCTCATTGGATCTGGATACAGCGGGAGGTGCAGTGGCAGAGCCAACCTGTTGGAGGACAAAGAACAACATAGAGTTGGGTGGTGGTCAGCAGGGGTAGATCCAGGATGCTGGATCTGCTGTCAAGCCCTCCCAAGGTGTCATGGGCTTAAATCGGTGAAACACCAAAAGAGGGGTGCCCATCTGATGACCAGCTGTAGCCACCAACCCTTGTACAGTTGAGAGATGTATCCAAGCCTTGACCTGGTGCTTGAATGGAGGAAAGAAGGAGAGGAGAAGCAAAGCCACTGGCTCACAGATGGTGCAGGGCCGAGTATCTGTAAAGGTGGGCCAGTTGCGATGTCTCATTATATTTTGCGTATGTGAACATTGTTAATACACCAAACCTATTTAAACCTCCTTTTATGTCTCATTCTTTTAACCACTAGTCATCTCTCACAGTTAAATCTGACCTCATTTTACTCTTGTAACTCGGCTGATACTGCGTGTTACAATTTGTGTTCAAACAACATGTAAAATGTAATTTTGCATCTGATGACCCCTTTAAACAGGACAGAGTTATGAATGACACATTAATATTTTTTTGTTTATTTAATTAAATCTAGGGCGTATTACTTTCTGCAGTCCCTCACTGGCTAAGTTACTTATTTTACAGATATTAATGGCAGATATTTCTCTATTTTTATTAGGAATTTTAAATACATTTCAAGTTTGCAATATTTCTAGGAATTATATTACTGATATAAAGAGAGAGAGAGAAAGAGAATCTTCTCTCTCTCTCTCTCTCTCTCTCTCTCTATATATATATATAGGATTCTCTCGCTCTCTCTATATGTGACCCTGGACCACAAAACCAGTCTTAAGTTGCTGGGGTATATTTGTAGCAATAGCCAAAAATACATTGTATGGGTCAAAATTATTGATTTTCTTTTATGGCAAAAATCATTAGGAAATTAAGTAAAGGTCATGTTCCATGAAGATACTGTAAATATATGAAAACTTAATTTTTGATTAGTAATTTACATTGTTAAGAACTTTATTTGGACAACTTTAAAGGCACTTTTCTCAGTATTTTGATTTGTTTGCACCCTCAGATTCCAGGTTTTAAAATAGTTGTATCTCGACTGGTTTTGTGATCCAGGGTCACATATATACTTTGTAACTTCATAACTTTCATAACTTCAATGTACTTGAACTGTGCACCAAACAGTGGTGGCGTGCTTTACACCAGTAGTTTTTAAACCTGTCCTGGAGGCCTTCCAGCACTTAATATTTTGTATGTCTCCTTTATCGGACACACCCAGTTCAGGTCTTGTGGTCTCTATTAATAAGCTGAATCGGATGTGTTAGATGAGGGAGACATACAAAATAAGTAATGCTAGGGGCCTCCAGGACAGGTTTGAAACCCCCGATTTACAGTTGTGGCCTAATGGATAGAAAGTCTGGCTGAGCCTGACCCGAAGGTGTAATGTAGGTGATGGCAGCACTCTCTTCTACACTCAATACCCATTTCTGAGGTACCCTTGTTCTGGGTTTGTGTCCACGGCTTCAGTGTGTGTATGTTTACTACTCACTGCTGTGTGTGTGTGCACTTGGGCCCAGATTTACTAAAAGCTGTCTTTTGGTGTTTAAATAGTACTGTCAGGATTTACTAAAGACACGCAGTGAAGAATTAGTGCTGAAAAGGCGTGTACAGTTATTTTTGCACCTGACTTTATTAAATATGCATTTGTAGGAGTTTCCCTTTCAGCCACAAAATTTATGTGAGAAGAGTATTAAAATAAATCACGCAACATGATTTACTAATATTTGCTGTTTGGTAAATCTGGCCCTTGGATGGGTTGAATGCAGAGGACAAATTCTGAGTATGAGTTAACATTCTCACCATCAATACACCACTCCAACTGATGCTTGGCATTGTACTTGCTGATGTGAGACTTGCATGAAGCTGCTCAGCCATGGAAAACCCATGCTGTAAAGCAGAAGTTTAAAATTGCATGGCTAGATGGCTCTACACACCTGTGGCAATGGGTCTGATTATAACCTTAATTTAATAGCTAGGAGGTGTGTCCCAATACTTTTGTCCATATAGTGTACTTGTAGTACCAGTTGGCAACAATATATCTCTATGCAAATTGAATCATACACACACAAACTACATGAGGTATAACAAAGTACTTTTTTGATAATGCCTCACCTTCTCTAAAAGTGCAAAAGTTCTTGATGGAGACAAAGCTTTCATTAGCAATGGCTGGATCTTCAATGACTTTTCTCTCCACATAGACAATCATATTTTTTTGCTGAAAGCCATAAAGCAGAAAACAAAGACGATGTCAACAAAGAGCAAATATGAACAGAACTCTTTCATAGCACTAAACTGAGTTTTTATATTAAAGAAGACTTTATTAAAAGCATTTTCAAAGAAAGCATGTTAATGCAATTAGTGATATACCAAAGACTCACAATCATACAGTTTACTTGAGCCTGAACCACAAATCTCATACTCATATTTTTTTTTAATTTGTGCTCTTTAAAAAAAAAAAAAAAAAAAAAAAACATACTGATGTGGCCTTTAAGAATGTTCTTCAATTCGTAAAGTGAAGTGTGGGCAGGATGCACCCTGCTGGCATGCTTCTTAGAATTAAAGGTTTAACATTTCACTTCCACTGTTAATGTTTTACTCTTCTACTGTTACTATGAGATGGATAGCCTAATTGCCTAATTGTTATATCATTCAGATTTGCTACCGCTACCTGTTATTTTTATGGTATATGAAAAAGTGTTTATTTTTAAATGTGATTGTTGGTACATTTGACCAGTATTTACCATACTTTCAAAAACTAAATAAAATAGGAAAAATAAGAAATATGAAAATTATTTACGATTTTTTTAAAATTATTATTATTAGTAGTAGTAGTAATAAAACACACAATCTGGTTTTCAAAACCCTTTTCCTAAAAGGTACATCTTGAAAAAGGAGGGTCGTCTTATACGGCCAATACGGTACAACACAGTACCGTAGATTCAGATTTTTGCTCCAAAGATCTAGTTGTAGAAACCAGACCATTAATTTCCCTTAACAAAATAAATATCTAAATAGAAAAAAATATTTCTGCATGTTCTAATGAGTTATATTGTTTCAAATCAAGAAACAGGTTTGGGGTGTCTGATAATGATAATAATAATGATAATAATAATATCACTTTTTTGTCTCTTAGAAAAGCATATTTGATAGTAGCTTGAGGATGCAGATGTAAATGTTTGTTCATTATCAATCAGTAACATCTGTAAAAATTGTAGCAACCTCAGATTTATATGGTTACACTTATTCTGACAGTTTTTTTTTTTTTTAATTAAGCATTGGTCATTTTAAATCATGATAAACACAGTTAAAACCACACATAAACCTCAATACCATGGTAAAAATATAACTACATGGTTTTATAGGTAGCCTATTTGTATGAAAAACGGTAGTCTAAAAACATTCTGTATAAATGCACACATGCTATAGCTTAATCACAAATACATACATACTATAATTATATACCATTACTCCTGTAATACAATTCAATGTGAATATCCCATATGTTGCAGTGAGTGTTACTACAGTAAATGCATCGTAAATGATGGCGATGTGTAGATTGAAAAGCCTTCTGACGGTCTCGTTGCACACAGCTTTAAACTAGTTTGAGTCATTTGTGTTCATCGCTGAATTCAAGTGTTTCACACTGGATCTCACAGCGCTGTTTAGTGCTCGCGTGACTGAGCCTTTCACATATTGCGTCTTTTGCGTGCTCAAGTTCGTTATTTCAAATGTAGGTGTGTGGCAGCTGCGGTCAAAACGGTCGCGACACGCTCGGTCAGGCACATCTGCAGTGCATCAAGATAACAAATGCATCTTCTCTCGTGAGCTTGCGCAACACGTCAGTTTGAACTTTGGTCCGAGCGAATAAATGGTCCGTGTGGCGTGATTCACGATTCTCTTTCCGGTTTTGCGGGTCGCTGACTCCCGAGGCTGCATTGGCTAGAGGCATATGGGAGACCTGAGGATTACAGTCTGGACTGCTCCATCGGGTGAGCCCCTGCAGAGGTCTGGCTCCTCTTAGCGTATTACCATCGAGTTTCTGAATGCCAATGCCGGTTCGTCTTACCACGAGCCCTGCTTCTTGTTTAGTGCTCATGAGGACGTTAAGATGTCTATTGCCGCATCAGCGGAGGAGCTATTGTCTTCTGACGCCGAGGATTCTGCTGAGCGGCCTTTGTGGTGGCGTTGAGCTGGTCAGACCTAAGGGGTGGTAGTCTCCTGGAAGCAGGCTACCCGGGGGTTGGAGAATTGCTCTTGGAATACCCTTGGGAAAGATGGGTGTTCTCCACCGCTGATGCCTCTGACCTACGGGTCAGTAGGTATCCACCCCTTCAATAAAAGAGCAATTTTCTCTGTGTTCTTGGGTTTCTTATAACATGTTGGGTTTGTTGTGAGCGACGCATGTCTTCCTCACAACTAACCCCAGCACATGGTTTCACCGTCTAAGCCGGGGATGCAGGACGCATTGCTTCCTCACACTCTAGCTGCGACAACGCGGGATCATGGATCAGGTAAGCGCTGCCTTAGCAGCCTGGCCCTACTTCGGGATGCTTGCGTTGAAGCTGAAGCTGTTTTGTCCTGCCGCAGGGGTGTTTATGCCATCCCTATTTATGCAGGCAGCAGCCAGGTTACTAAAACTACCTAGCCTGTCTGCTGGTTGAGTTGGTCGGTCTATTCATCCTAAGAGAGCGGTGAGCTTCACCCATTCCTGGTTTTAAGTTCTGAATCGGTCCCCCTTTCGGGCTACCATTTGGGTGGCTGAAACAGAAACACATTTCTATTTTTCAGCACCAGAGATGGGTGACAGCTTTGACCCGAAGGACGTGTGCTGTTATTTCTGGCCTGACGCAGATAATTTTTTTCTGTCTGCTTCAGGGGTTAGATGCATCAGTACAGTTCTCCTCCTGGCTTTCCTGCTTTCGGAGTGATCTGTTTCCCCACATTTTACAAACCCGTGAATATTTGGGAATAGGGCACCTGGGTCCTCAACTATCTCGGCGACTGGGGTATGAATGCTCCACTCGTGAGATTTGTTGGACGAATAAGGGAACTTAGTGCCTTCGCACCTTAGCCATCAGAACTTTGGGTCAACTGGGAGAAGGGCGAGTCTTTAAGGAGAACAGAGCTCCCCTTTATCTCGGTATGGGAGGCTAAAGGTTTGGTCCTGACAGCGGTCCTTCTAAACTTTTAGAGGCTCCTTGGGCATATGGTGGCTGTAACCGCGGGTTTGCCGCTTGGCTGTTCCATATGAGATTGCTTCAGCACTGACGATACGACCAGATCCTGAGATGGGCATGGCACCTTGGCACACTTTGGGTTAGTGCCATCCTAAGAGTTGCCACCTTCCCAGCTACTCGTTAGACCCTGTTTTCCTACGGGCAGCCATGCTCTTAGGCCAGGTGTCGAGCAGCTATCTCGGAAGCCTCCGACACGGGCTGGGGTGCCATTTGCAACAGGCAGGCAGTCTCAGGTTCCTGGAGAGCACCTCAACTGCAGTGACATTAGCCGTTCGAGTTGCTAGCAGTGCTTTTACCTTCGATGGTTCCTAGCGATGCTGTGGGGCAGGTACACGCTAATCCATAGGACACCACAGTCGCTGTAGTGTACCCTTGAGGTGGTCTATGCTCCCGTTGCATGTCTCCTCCTCTCCTCTGGAGTCATGCGGATCAAATTGCTGCAGGCCAATCGCTTCGGAGAGCTAAGCTGCAATCAAAAAAAGGGGGCACTCTCTATCGCGGCCATCATGGCATGCCAAGATGCTGTGTATGGCTGTCCCCGGGAAGCATCACCTGGCCGTCAGGTTCCGGAGCGGTGCAGGGGGTTAACGTCCTGGGGTCGGCTAAGACGCTGGTGGGAGCACTCGCATATTTTCCAGATGACAGCAAAAAGAACTTGAATTGCTCCCTCAGTTTTGATTGGACACATAAAAGTAATACATCACATGAATCCGTAGAAAGTTTACTTTTATTTGTGTATGCTCAACATATCAACAAATGTTTGTGGTTTTTGTAAATAAAGAAAATATACAGGGTGTCCTTTTAGTCTTCTCAGTCTCCGTGAATATCCAGTTGAAATGCGTTACTAAATTGAACCAAAACTCAGCGAATACATGACACACAAACATGAGAGACATATCTATAGAAAGCTTGAAATGTCTACTTTTAAATGTAAGTTTAACACATATTCTCTGTTTAAGTAATCAATATGAAACCAATACCATGTCCTGTTTTTCCTCTCTGAACTCTAATTAGATCACGCCCACGCTCTGTTCGGTGCTATTGTTATCACAAACATCCACATGAGAGACGCACTACATGACCGCCCACATCAACTCGTAAACAAAGCAGCAACTTGTTTGCGTCAGATACTTTCGTTTTTGGAAGAGGGAGCTGAGAGGAAAAGGCCTTGTATTTATTCCAGATGAGGACGCGCTGAGAGGAACAGGCTAAGCTTGTTTATCTCACAAACAGAACGCGAGCGCGGCTACAGACCGCTGACTAGAGGATCTCGTATACAGTGTAAGTAATGTTTCTTATTGCCATTAGATAATGTGTTGTTGTGACATAAACTTGAACTCATTTACTATTTGGACTTTTTCAAAACTATAATTCCTGACTAAAATGTGTGAAATCGAGTGCAACATTTTGAAACATCATAGGCAACTTTTCAATGCATCTGTAAGGCGTCAGGAATGTTTTATGTTTCATAAACAAATTGACATTAAAGTAGGGCTAATGTTTAGACGATATAAAAGTCTAAGAATGCTTAGACCAGTCTTTACTGATGAATACTCTGTCTGCAAATATCTGCTCAAACGTCTACATAATGTGCTTAATAATAATTTAATTTCTCAGATGTTGTTTTTATACTGTATAATAATAAATACAAAGCATGTGTGCATATTATAGCTTTAAAATCACATGGGCAATATAAGTGATTGCTAATGTAACAATATAGTTGCTCCAGGCCTATCAACATGCTCACTGATTTATTCATTTATTTTAGTGACCAGGCACCTATATGAATATTTTTTGGGATAGAAATTATGGAACTAATGCCTTTATTTAGCAAGGATGCTTTAAATTTCTCCTGATAAGAACATGCTCACAGATATTTTTTGTTTTGTTTTAGTTGTTAGTGATCTGATACCTGCACAACAGATGAATCCTGCAAACTTTGACAGCGCTGTACCAACATCAGATCTTCAGCTACACTGATTTTCCATTGGTAAAACAAGTTCCTTGACTACTGATAATGAGTTTTGCAAGCACTTAAATATCAGGTATGATTTACTTGTGTTACTTGTTGAACAGAATTTAGAAAACAGTTTTCAGGAATTACACAAAGTCTGTTCACAACTCTGTGGTTAGATCAGTGTGCTCAATAATGTGTATTTGATCTTCATAATGTATGTTTATTTTATACTGTGTTATAAATAAAATACAGATCATCTAAAACCTCAATCTCTTAATCTTCTCACATTGTTTCTTACCTGACAGTCACAGTCTCATTGATGGGCCATTAGGGGAATCACTAAATATTCAGTGCCCATTGTCACTCCCTCGAATATTCCCTTTCGATCACAAAACACGTCTAAAATTTAAATAAGTATATTGTTTGACTGAATGAGATGATTTTCACATCATTTTGTAGAAAAAACTCTAGACTACCACATCCAGATCTCAAAGAGGATCTCCCCGTGTGGCCCTCTCTAGGTCTGCAGAGTGCTCCCCTGAGCCGTTGAATCAGTCGTAGTTCTCACTCCTGATCGCGCTCATGTCCGTTAAGAGGGTGGGGAACCTGCACACATCTTCAGTCAACAGAACGTGCCTTGAATTTCCTCCGTCTATTCTCACATGACCTTGAGAATCCCGGTTTGGTTACGTGCCCAGGATTCCCACCACTCCTTCCTGGGATCAGGTGGTGAACCTGCAAGCACTGCCAATGGAGGAGGCAGACCCAGCCTTAGTGTTGCTGTGTCCTTTTGGTGCCATACACGTTACGTGGACCGCACCCGGAGCTTCAGACGCTCAGAGCAGCTATTTGTTTGCCAGCAGAAGGGGAATGCTGTCTTCAACCAGAGTTTGGCTCATTGGGTGGTTAATGCCATTACTCTGGCGTACCAGTGCCAGGGTGAGCCATGCCCCCTGGGAGTTCGAGCCCACTCCACCCGGAGTGTCGCCTCCTACTATGCGTTGGCGCACGGCGCCTCTCTGGCAGACATCTGCAGAGCTGCGGGCTGGGCAACACCGAACACCTCTGTGAGGTTTATCAACCTTTGCGTAGAGCCTGCTTCCTCCCGTGTGTTAAGGTAACATCTGGTAATTTGCGGGAGGACGGCTCAGTGTCGGCTTGCTGCGGTATTCTCTTTTGGATCCGTGCACCTTTTTCCCAGTTGTTCCCTTAGGTGAACTCTGGGTCCTCCTTGCCCCCACAGTTCGGATTAGGACTGAGTAGTCTGGACTGTGTCTGGTAGGGGCTTCCTTCACCCCTCCTGGCCATGGCATCATGTCTCAGTCCACGGATGCTTCCGTGTTTCCCCTACCATGTTTTCCAGTCTTTTCCATGTGACTTTTATTCTTGTCACCATGGTCTGCCCCCCCAATGGTTGCTTCAGATACCTGGCATCCCTGGTGGGCCTGTTATCTGGCTTACAGGGCGTTGGGAAGGTTATGTGTTGAGCTTCATTTGCCCTGACATGCTTGCCTGTCAGCATTTGCACCTCAATCACGTAACGCAGTTCAGGATTGTGGCGTTTTCCAGAGGAGACCCCAAATACGTCAGTTATGATGTAAAGTCGTAGAGTACGACTGAAGGGGAACGTCTCCAAGACGTTCCTCCTTCTATTGCCTCCTTAAATGATCTAGAGATGGGGAGACAGTTCTTTAAATAGCCTCTTCTAAAATGGACATCATACCCTCTTCGAAAAGAGTCCATATTTCACAACTCATCTATCCAGCCCTCTTCTGATTGGTTCAAGGAAGGAGGTAAGTGTTTTTTAATGAAGCTACCGACCAGTAAGTACCTAAAAAAATTAGACTGAGGGATCTCAAAGTCCATTTTTAGCTCTTGAAATTAAATAAATATGCCATCTTTGAAAAAGTCCTTAACACAACTAATTCCGCTTCTAGACCATAACTGAAATGCTGAATCCATAATGGAAAGAGGAAACAAAGGATTCAACAGAATAGGGGCAAAAGGCAACACTTGTTTACTATTGAATTGAAGTCTAAACTGTGACCATATTCTGAGAGATCCACAGATAACTGGGTTATTCGTAGTGTTTGCTCACTTGGATTAGAGCACAGACTAGTGAACATAGAGATACTGGATTACACATGTGCTGCTCCATCAGTAACCAAAGTGGAGCTTCAGTTTGGTGGGCTTCAATTTTATGAATAAAGTCAAAAGTCAAAATCAATCAATTGATTAAAAAAAACAACAACTAATTAATCACACATTTTTTCTGAAATTAATTGTGATTAATCCTACCTGACATTAAATTATTTAATCATACTTTTATTTTGCAATAATTTCCCATTCAAGCTTCAAATTTATGTAGAAACAATATAAAGTATATTTTTAATGTGTTTAATGCCATCTTTATGACTGATCACTGATTCCAGCTAATACTTAACCATTGACTATAGCCATTCAACATTACAGTATAACTGAGAGCTATAACTTTAACATTTAATAAACTTTAAAAAAATAACTTCTAATTTAAGTGAACTTCAAACAATTTTCACATAAACCTATTATAATAAATGTCACATATCTACCTATGCCCTTCAGCAAGTATAGCCCAATTTAATAAAGTTATCAAACACTAAATTATATAAAATTCTAAATTATATTACAAAGATAAAGTTTAAAACTACAGAAGCTATTGATTTCTCTTTTAAATTTTGATTAACAGATTAACAGACATCTGTTTATTAGGATATTTTGGCTGCCGTTACTTTAAAAGCTGCAGCTGCCAAACTTGATGTGGATCTGACACTTTAAATGTGACTCATAAACAAGTACTTACATGCACAGTTTTAAAGCAGCTTTAATCACCTTTTTTGTAACTTCATGCCTCAACTGATGACATAAGTATGACTAACTACATACTCATAGTTTCATTTGGGTTTGAATATGATACAGCGCTTTAATATAGACTAATACAATGCACATTTGTTCGTGCACTTAAACAGCACTCGTTACAAACACAGTATAATGGCTGACAGGACAGAAAGATTAGTTTTTACCGACATGTAGCCTGACAATATCTCATCTGACCACAGTTCACTGTTGTTCTACTGAAGTTCCGGTACTATTTCCACGCCCGTTTGATTCGCGATGGCGCTGAGGTGACATTGTAGCGTGTTTCTAAAAAAGTCTGATGTTTGATGTGCTCATACAGACATTCCGCGTCTAAATAAACTCAATTCTTTATCTGCTGGGGTGGCTAGCCCCGCCCCTGCATTAGTTGCGTTAAATAATTTTAATGTGTTAAACTGAAAAAATTAAAACAAATCGCCTGCGTTAACACCACTAATTAAATATATATATATATATATATATATATATATATATATATATATATATATATATATATATATATATATATATATAAGCCTCTAAATCCATCTGACATTTTTCTTTACAATAAACATTTTTATCAGGCTCCTATGAATAGGTTTCTATGTAAGTACCGGCATTTCTAATTGAGCTGAGGCTGGGATTTAGCAAGTTTGAAGTAAAAGTATTTGATGGACGTATACTATGTGTCAAAAGCATTCACTCAGCATCATCTCATTTTTGACTGAGGTGGCTTTTAGCTGGTTTTGCATCTGAACTCTTCATATATAAATATATATATACATACAGTAGTCAACATTCGAAGTGGATCAAAACCTTTCATCAAAGTTGTTCTAAAACCAAAATAATACCCGTTCTTGTCTTAGGACAACTCTGATTAACTTTTTTGATCCACTTCAAATGTTGACAACTATATATATAATATATATAAACAGGGTTTAAATTGGGCCGGGCCGTCCAGGGCTGATCCCCGGCATATAGACTGCAGGGCTCGATATTAACACTTCATTAACACTACACAAGTAGACATCAAAAATAACAGAGTAAAACATCAATAACCAAAAATAACTAGACTTGGCCCCGTCGCAGGACATTCTAAAAGGCAGTGTTCTGAGACACTGCAAACGATGAGAGCCATGAGCGCAAAGGTAGTGGAGTGGAGCGGGCTTAATGTTTTAAAAAATAACAACCGGGGAAAATACATTTTTCTCACATTTTACTTGTAATAAACACTATAGGCCTACTTATAAAACAACCGCACCATAATCAAAGTGGATATTTTTACACTTAAAGTGGCTTATGGATCCCCACACATGACAGGGGAAAAAAAAAACGTGTGCACAATATAATTCGCTTCCTCCTTTTACTAAATCGTGTGCACAACTTATTAACTCGTTCGTTGATCTGATTCAACTAAATCCAGGTCACGATTTGGTAATGTCATGTGCACGACTTTGTAAAATGAGGGAACGAATATAATGATAATAATAGTAATAATAATAATGAAGTACAGTGTTTTCTTTAGGCTACTCAAAAAGAAAAAAAAAAAAAAAAAAAAAAAAAACACACAAAGAGAGTCTTGATCTGGTTAACCTATCTTGCGCTTAGTCATAGCCAATTACAGCATCATCTTTTCTAGATTTTGGTTAAAGTTTTAAACAAAAGAAGAAATTTTCAACTCTTTAAAGACATTAAAGTATTTTTTCAATATATTTCAAATGTTTGCTGTATTTAAAACACACTACTTGTATAAAATTGCGTTTTGAGAGGAAAAACATACGTCGCATGACTGGCATCTAATAATTACATTCAGAAATAATGCAGGCTAAAATACCAGTAGCCTAAATCAAAATGTTTACAAACATTATAAACACAAAGACTATAACAGCACAGTGAGGCACTGGTCACGCTGAATGCAACAACGGACTATTTAAATTGAGCACTGTAACTTTTATGTTTCTTTGAATGTATTGTATTTTGTTAATGAACAGGCTAAGATGATTTGAAACTCAGCACTTTCTTTCCTATCATTTTGTTAATCAGTTACTGATTTAAGTAAAGTATTTTTAAGTAGCCCATTTTTTTTTTTGACCAATATATATACACACACACATATATATATATATATATACATACATATATATATATATATATATATATATATACAGTACTGTGCAAAAGTCTTAGGCCACTAGTATTTTCATCAGCTAAAAAATGGTTTAAAGTCAGTTAAAGTTGGTCTTTTGCTGTAGTGTGTCAGTAGGAAATATCAGATTACATTTCCAAACATTCATTTTGCCATTAATCGTAGTAATCCAGTGAGATTTTTGTTTGCACAAGGAGTCTGACAACAGCGAGCGCTCTGCACAGAGATCTGATCTCATCATCATCCAGTCTGTCTGGAACGACATGAAGAAACAGAACAAACCATTCTTTGCGTTTACAGCAGCTTTTGCCCTAGGTGCACTTGCGCAAAATTTTTCAGGTAGCTTTGCAGGTAGGTTTCTTGAAGCATCTTGGAGACATTGCCACAGTTCTTCTGGATTTAATCTATTTCAGTTTGTTCTGTGTCTTCATGTCATTCCAGGAAGACTGGATGATGATGAGATTAGATCAGTGTGGAGCACTGGCTGTTGTCAGACTCCTTGTGCAAACAAAAATCTCACTGGATTATTACAATTAATGACTTTTGCACAGTACTGTGTATATATATATATATATATATATATATATATATTAGGGCTGTCAAAAATAACGCGTTAACGACGTTTATTTTTTTGTTGTTAATTACGTCAAATTTTTTAACGCATTTCACGCATGCGCAGTGTGACGAATTATTTGTCAGGAAAGTGGTTGGGGAGCTAAAGGCGAGATGGAGCAAGGTGAGCAAGGTGGGCCTATGGATGGATTCAATTATAAAAAGAATGATGATGGTACAGTTAACAAGTACAAGGTTTTTTGCAAGATTTGTAACAAGGAGTTTCAATTTCACCGGAGCTGTTCAAGCTTGAGGTACCATGTCAATGCCAAACATGCGTTTGCTGGGCCGTCAAGTTCAGCAAGTGGTTTGCGCCAGACCACGCTGGATTTTCGCAGGCCATTAACAAAATCAACCTCAGATAATTTGACCAACACAATAGCAAAATGGATTGCAAAGGATTGTAGACCCATTAGCACAGTAGAAGACTCAGGCTTCATGGATGTTTTGCAAGTGGCGTCTCAAGACTCATCCTATAAGCCACCGTCAAGAGCCACAGTTATGATGAAAATACACAAGCTCTATGAAAACGAAAAAGAAAAAAGGAAAGAGGTCTTGGCTCAAGTAAATTATATCGCCCTGACAGGAGACCACTGGACATCAGTGAGTAACAACAATTACCTCGGAGTAACTGCACATTACATCAGTGACACGTGGGAACTGAAGTCTTTTGCGCTGACTATATTAAAAACTGAGGAGCGTCATTTTGCGGAGGCTTGTAAAGAACAGTTCCTGTCTGTTGCACGTAAGTGGGACATTGAGGGCAAAACGACAACCATTGGGACTGACAGTGCACGCAACATGGTTGCCGCAATTCGACTCACACGCTATGAACACATGAACTGTGTCGCTCACATGCTGCAGAGAAGTGTCACAGAGAGTCTTGCTGACAGCGGCTTTGTGAATGCTTTGGTCAAGGCTCGCAAAGTTGTCGGTCATTTTAAGCACAGCCCAGCAAATGCTGCGGAGCTTCAAGCACAACAAGTCAGCCTGGGAAAGAAGCAAGAGCCATTGATCCAGGATGTTATGGATGTTATGTCCAGGCCCCCGTTTGTTTCTTACAGATGACTCAAAGGCAGAGAAGGGAGCTATGGCACAGGTCTTTCCTGAAGCCACACAGTTGTTCTGCATATTTCATCTTCTGCAAGCTGTGTGGAGGTGGTTGTGGAGCAAAGAACAAAAAATTGAGATAAAAAAGGACAGGCAGACACTTATCAGCATTGGGTTTCTTATAACATGTTGGGTTTGTTTGCACGCTAGGCCATAAGGACACCATACCTACCCCTGAGGTGGTCTACGCTCCCGTTGCATGTTGCAACTTGCCCACCATCTCCTCTTCTGGAGTCTTGCGGCTCAAATCGCTCCATGCCATTCACTTTTTCGGAGAGTGCAGTTGCGACCCAAAAAAAAAAAAAAAAAAAAAAAAAAAAAAGAGGAACACTCTTTCTGAGAATGGCGACTCCAACCCAGCTTGTCGGGAGTTGACTCGGCAAAGCTCAGGCTAGGGCCCCCTCTATGAGGCAGGCATACGCGCTGAGGTGAGGTTTTTTTCGTTGTATGGAGCTCCTCTTGCCAAGTGGACCCCTTGAGATGCTCGGTCAGAGTTGTGCTTTCCTTCTTGCAGAAGTTGGAGCAGAGGATGTTCGCTCCTGATCACGCTCACTTTCATTAAGAGGGATGGGGAACCTGCATACATTTTAGCCAAAGGAACATGCCTTGAATTTGGTCTGGCTATCCTCACGTGATCTTGAGATCCCGGTCTTGTTATGTGCCCGGGGTTCCCACCAGTCACCTTCGGGTTCAGGTGGTGAACCTGCAAGCGCTGCCGCTGGAGGAGGCAGACCCAGCCTTAGTGTGCTGTGTCCCGTTCGTGCCATACACATTACTTGGACCGCACCCAGAACTTAGTGCTCCGAGCAGCTCTTGTTTGCTTATGGGTCAGCAGATGGGGAATGCTGTTCTCGAGGAGAGGTTGACCCGTAGGGTGGTACGGGCCTCACCTCGGCTTCTTGTGCCAAGGTGAGCTGTGTCCCCTAGGAGTCAAGTCCACTCTACAAAGAGTTACTCCTCCTAGGCATGGTACACAGCACCTCTCTACCAGACATATGTAGCAGCTGTGGGCTCTCTCCCAGTTGTTCTGCTTAGTGAACTCTGGGTCCTCCATTGCCCTGGGCGGAGTAGTCCGTAACTGTGCTCCAACACGGGGGGTCTCCTTCGCCCCCCTGAAGGTTGTGGCGTAATGTCTCAGCATTTCTCCAGTTTATTCCACAGTGTTTCCCCTAGTATCTTATCAGATATTTTATTTTACCAGTTCCCACATGGCTTAAATTTTGCTCCGCCCCCCAACGATTGCTTCAGATACCTGGTACCCCTGGTGGGCCTGTTATCTGGCTTACAGGGTGTTGGGAAGGTTACGTGTTGAGCTTCACTTGCCCTGACACGCTTGCCTATCAGCATCTGTTCCTCATCTACGTAACGCGGTTCAAGATTGTGGCGTTTTCCAGAGAAGACCCCAAATATGTCTGTTTTGATGTAACATCGTAGAGTACAACTGAAGGGGAACGACTCGATTACATCTGAGGGAATCTGAGGGAACGGAGACGTTACGTCATCCTGCCACAATCCTGAACTGCGCTGAATGCGTCTCAGGTCCTCAGCATAAACCTGAATGAGTGGATGCACGTCGCCATCTTATACAACCGTATGTACGGGGGAGTGGCTTGGCATGCAAATTCCACTCGCCAATTTTCATTGGCCTTTTCCAAATAGCTCAGAGGTGATTGGGCTCCCAAGTGAGACCCCAAATACGTCAGTATTGACGTAACGTCTCTAAACGAGGGTTACAGACGTAGCCGAGACGTTCTGGGCTAGGACTGCAGGTAAGTGTAACGCCACAGCAGCAGAGGGAGCTCTCGCCTAGTACTGTCTGTTACCACTTCCTCTGCTTCCTCTATGGTGACTTCCTTTTTGACAGTCATATAAAGAAGGCCATGCCAAACAGTCCCTTGTGAAGTATTGTTTTGCTGTTGCGGACTCTACCAAGCGTTTTCCTTGTTTTCATTGCCTTGTTTCATTCTTTTCGTCATTGCCATTGCCATTGCTATTGTCATAGTCATAGTCTAGTTCCTTTGTTATTTTCATTGCCTTGTTTCATTTGTTACTTTGGACTGCTCACTTGGTTTTTGACCTTTTTGCCTGTTTCTGGATTGAGCTTTTGTCTTGCCCTGGATATTACTGGTTGTTTGGAGATCGACCCTGCCTATTTGACCACACTGTGTTTAAATAAAGCTCGCACTTGGATCTATCTACGCTGTTTAGTCGAGCCCCGTTATTACAGTAAGGAGGTCATATGTGAGCCTGGACCACAAAATCAGTCATAGGGTCCGTTTTTTTTTTTTTTTTTTTTAATTGAATAATCTGAAAGCTGAATAAATAAGCTTTTCATTCATGTGTGGTTTTGTTAGGATAGGACCATTTTTGAGAAAATCTGTTGTTCAAATGAAGTTCTTAGCAATGGATATTACTAATAATTTTTTTGATATATTTACAGTAGAAAATTTACAAAATATCTTCATGGAGCATGTTCTTTACTTAATATCCTAATCATGTTTGGCATAAAAGAAAAATCGATAAATTTGACCCATACAATGTGTTTTTTTTGGCTATTGCTAGAAATATACCTGTGCTACTTAAGACTGGTTTTGTGGTCCAGGGCCACATATTAGAATTAAATAATAAGTAAAAAAAATAATAATAAAATAAAATAATAATAATAATATATATTTTTTAAATCTTTTTGTGTTTGGCGGTTTTTGTTCTGTATAGTACATGAGTGTAGTTTATTTAAGTGTTAAACTACTCTGTCAGCGTGTTTTATAGTCTATATGTAGTTTTAAGCACCATTTTTATTCATTTTGTACAGCGTTTTATTTAAGTTGTAAACTGTGTGTACATCATTTCACTTTTTATACAATTGTGTATCCCTTTTGGGTCTTGTATTAAAATTAGTGTGTTTGGCGTAACGGTGTGTAGCCGATCAGCGCTGTGATATAGTTGACCAATGAAATCGAGTCATAGCTACGGGGTGGGGGTTTTGCATAGAGGGCGTGGTTTGCACAAGTGTGTAAATAAATAAAATAACAATGGAGTGTCTTTAAAAGCCCTCTTTTGTGCAGAACTACTTCCTTCCGCCACAGATTCAAATCAAAGTTTGACAGTTGAGGAGGACTTCCGGTATGGCGGCAAGGCGAGTGGTAGCGTAGAGTGAGAGCTCCCAGACAAATTGTGCTATACTCCCCAAATTTAACTCATTATACTCTTTGAAACTAATAACTAAACATGGAGGGGGAGATGCAGCGAAAGACTAGAAGCAAAGCATCTCAGAAGCCCGAGAAAACTGAGAAACAAACAGTGGAAGATGAAGACAACGCCATCGAGCACGAGGAGGAGGATACCTTACAAACTAGTATCGGCGCTATATACGCTGAAATTAAGGCTATCCGATCGGACGTGAAGACGGAGTTGAATAACTTTCACGAGATTCTTTCTAGAGACATGAAAGCTGATTTGGCAAACTTCAAAACAGACATCAATATGAAACTGAACGAAATTACCACAGATTTGAATTATACAATGGGTAGACTGGAGCAGGCCGAACAGAGAGTGACGGATTTAGAAGAATGGAACACCGAAGCTAAAGAGGTGCTGTGTCAAACCCTTGACATTCAACAAAAAATGCAGACAAAACTGACAGACCTCGAAGCAAGATCCCGTCGAAACAATATACGACTATACAGAATTCCTGAGGAGTCTGAAGGGGACAACATACAGGAGTTCATCGAAAGCTTCATCAAGGCGGAATTAGCACTCCCCGACACTGAACTTGGGATTCAGCGCTGTCACAGGGCGCTCTGTCCAAAGCCACCACCGAATGCTAATCCCCGATCAATTGTGATTTACTTCCTAGAATATAAAATCAAAGAACTGGTGCTTCGTTCGGCTTGGAGGAAAAGGGAAGTTCACCTGAAGGGGAGACGAGTGTACTTTGACCAGGACTATCCCGCTGAAACTCAAAAGAAGAGGAAGGCATTCGCTCCAATAAGGAAACTACTCAAAGAAAAGGGTCTTCGCTTTCAGACACCACCTCCAGCTAAACTTCGCATATTTTTCGAAGATGGTCCGGTTGTTTATAGCAACGCAGCGGAGGCGATGGAAGATTTAAAGAAGAAAGGTTTGACAATGGCCAGCATTAGAGAAGATCGTGCCACTGTATCGGCATCCATGGAAAGACTGAGCAAAATCTCTTGGGAAACGGCGGGTGCAAGGCCGAGACGTAGTCGAGAGACGCACCGAGAGAGAGCACGGAAAAGACTCCAGGATTTTCGCCGGGACATCGGAGATACTGACTGATTTTTTTGGTTTTCTTTCTCAGGGTAAAATTAGTTAATAATAACCATTATATCCAAGATTTAATCTGCCAATATGATAGATTAATACAATAAGGACAACAACCCTTCAAGGGCGAATCTATATAAGGAATCCTGAGTTTGGATAAAATTATTTTCATTATGGGTTAATTTAAGTTTCTAGCCTAACAGACTTATAAATGGAAAACGTTTCTGCCTGGGAATTCCACTAGGAAGACGCAAGTGCACTGGTTTATAGTATCGGTTTGCACTGGGGAGGCCCTTCGTTAATCGAAGATTTTCCTTTCCAATCAAAAGTTTCTTTAGAAAAACTTTGATTATGGAAGTTACTATATTTTTTTTTCCTGTACATCTTATATTTCTCAGTTCTGTGTTAAGTATGTTGTAATGTTAAGGTCAACCAAAGCTTACAGTGTGAAAGTATACGTGTGGATAAATGTTGCAGCAAGAATATAGAATAATATCACTTAATGTTAATGGGTTACAAAGTCCTATTAAACGAGGTAAACTAATAGCAAAGATGAAAAGAGAGAATCACCATATCATTTTTTGGCAGGAAACTCACCTGGTACCAACTGAACATTAGAAACTGAAAAGGTTAGGATTTAGAAACACATTTTATTCATCCTATACTAAGGGACATGCTAGAGGAGTTGCAATATTAATTTCAAATAAGGTGATTTTTCAGGCTTCTAGCCAAATTGTTGATAAAGAGGGACGTTACATTTTAGTTAAAGGGACCCTTGATTCTAGGGAAGTAATATTACTTAATGTTTATAGACCACCAGGACAGGATAAAATATTCATTAAGAAAATATTTGATTTAATAGCTTCAGAAGTATCAGGTATTCTTATTTGTGGAGGGGATTGGAATGTACAGTTGCACCCTACCCTAGACTCTTCAAACCCATCAAAAAAGATGAATTCTGAAACACTGTATGTTAGGAAAATGCTTAAGACAATGGGCATGTTTGATATATGGAGGGAGCTCCATCCGTCTGCTTGACAGTTCACCTTTTTCTCCCACCCTCACATGGTCTACTCTAGGGTTGACTATTTTTTTTATGTTTCACTCAGAGAGACATAGAATTATAGGGTGTGAAATAGGAACTAAATAGGAACTAAAGATATTTGGAGATTAAATGCTAGTCTTCTAAATGATCACCAATGTGAAGAATATATTAGAAAAGAAATTAAAGAATACATTGAATTTAATAATAATAAGGATTTGTCACCATGTGTAATATGGGATGCGGCTAAGGCGGTACTGAGAGGAAAGCTCTTAAAGTGGTCTTCATGAAAAAAGAAGGAAAAACAGATGTTAGTGGCCAATTTAACAAATACTCTAAAGACACTGGAACAAAAGCATATTGAATTAAATAACCCTAAATTTTTAGATGAAATAAAAGTGGTAAAACAACAAATTATTAAGATACTTGACAAACAAGTGGAGATTAAACTCAAATATATTAAACAATCTTATTATGAGAACGGTAAGAAAGCTAAAAAAAACGTTAGCTTGGAAACTCCGTAAACAACAAACAGAGAGGTCAATTTTCAAAATCAGAGACCCTGAAACTAATGTAATATGTTATAAACCAGAAGAAATATCACAGTCTTTTGAAAAATATTATAAGAAATTATATTCTCAACCAGAAGCAGCTGACCCCTCAGTTTTAAAAAGTTTTTTGGAATCTTTAGATTTACCGTCAGTAGGAATGAAACAAAATGAATTGGTAATACAGGAAATCACTGAAAAAGAAATTAATATTGCAATATCAAATCTAAAAACAAACAAAGTACCAGGAGGGGATGGATATCCAGCAGAGTGGTACAAAACATTTAGGGAGTTATTGAAACCTATGCGTCTAAAATGCTTTAACTATGTTCTAAAGGGGGGTGATACCCCAATGTCCTGGAAACAAGCTGTTATATCTGTAATACCTAAGACTGGAAAAGATAAGACAGAATGTGGATCATACAGACCTATTTCAGTTTTAAATATAGATTATAGAATATATGCTTCTATAATAGCTAAAAGACTAGAAAATATAATCCCTGATTTAACTGATACTGACCAAACTGGATTTGTTAAAAACAGGCAGACGCATGATAATGTAAGACGTGCATTTTTTTTGTTCGAGAGCATGAGCAAAAATAATTCAAAATCCCTGGCAATTAGCCTTGATGCGGAAAAAGCTTTCGATTCAGTGAGATGGGAGTATTTGTATTTAGTATTACACCGTTTTGGCTTTAATGAAGAGGCTATAAGAACTATTAAACCGCAATATCATTTACCAATGGCCAAAATCAAAATAAATGGTAATGTCTCTAACTCAGTTACACTGGAGCGGGGATGTCGTCAGGGGTGCCCCTTGAGTCCTACACTTTTCGCACTATTCATAGAGCCGTTAGCTCAAGCAATCAGAGAGGATACAGAAATTCTAGGAATTCCAATTAAAGAAACTGAACACAAAATATGTCTGTATGCGGACGACATTCTTATGACGATTTCTGAGCCAGATTCCTGCTTACCCAAACTCATGTCCTGTCTTGAACAATTTGGTTGGTATTCAGGATATAAATTAAACTTACATAAAACTCAAACCCTCTCATTTAATTATTCACCACAGGAAAATATACGTAATAAATATAATTTTAAATGGAAAACAAATAATATAAAATATCTGGGGGTTATTATACCAAAGAATTTGACTAAAATTTATACTATTAATTATGGTTCTACTACAAAGGAACTGAAAGCAGACCTAGACAGATGGACACCCCTAATCTTTAGTTTGTATGATCGAATAGAAATTATAAGGATGAATGTTTTACCGCGATTATTGTTTCTCTTTCAATCACTACCTGTAGAAATACCAAAAAACAATTTAATGACTGGAATCAAATGATCTCAAGATTTATATGGAAAAATCAGAAACCTAGAGTAAGATTTAGAACGCTACAATTACCAAAGGAAAAGGGAGGACTGTCTCTTCCATGTTTGGAGGATTATTATAAAGCAGCACAATTAAAATATCTAGTTTGTTGGTGTATTAATGATTACGATGCAAAATGGAAAGAATTAGAATTTCTCCAGCTAGACATTTCTTCTCCCTTCATTATTGGGGGACAAAAATGCTAAGGTTATGTATTCCAATAAATTAAGTAACTGGACATTGGTCCCTCTTAATATTTGGTTTAAAGAATGTAAAACTCTTAAGCTGGAGAGGCAAGCATGTCTGCTAAGATGGGTGGCATATGATAGAGACTTTAAACTTGCACAGATGGATGTGCGGTTTAAACAATGGATATGGAACGGCATTACAGCATGTTGTACAGTTTGTTCTGAGATTGGTTTAGAAAGCTTCCAACATCTCATTGATACTTATAATTTAATGAGACAAGATTTTTATAGATATTTACAGCTTAGGAGTCACTTTAATAAAAATATTAAAAGTAAAGAGGGAATTGAATTGAGTCTCATTAAAGTTTTTGCTGAGGCATATAAAGGTGGTATTCATAAGAAATTGGTATCAAGAATATATTTAAGTATACAATCCTCTAAGTCTCACTCTACCTTATATGTTAAAGAAAAATGGGAGAAGGAGGCAGACATAATTCTAATAGAAGAAGATTGGCTAAACATATGTAAATCACAGCATGCTACCTCTAGTTCTGGTCGGTGGAGAGAATTCTCATGGAAAAATATGATTAGATTTTTTATTACTCCAAAAAGAAAATATTTACAGAATGGTAACCCAGAAACTGCTTTCTGCTGGAGACAATGTAACAACACAATGGCTGATTATTTTCATATATTTTGGAACTGTCCAGCAATTCAATCCTACTGGTTAATGGTAATCACTGAAATTGAATTAATACTGGGTTTTGAGATTGATCATAGCTTTGGTACCATATATTTAGGAAACATATCAACTGATTTAGATTCTCAAGACAAGTACCTCCTCAGATTGTTATTGGTTGCTAGTAAGAAAGCTATAACTGAGAAATGGCTGAATGAGAACCCACCAACAAAAGAAGAGTGGATAGTGATTGTAAAGGATATGTTTGATATGGAGAAAATTACCTTTTCACTAAGACTAAATATGGGTAAATTTTATAAGAACTGGTCAAAATGGTTAATACACATGAAAATAGATAGTACATAGAAGTGCTTTGTAGCGAATTTTGGGGGGTTTGAACTCTGACCTCATGTTGAGCCTCTGGTTCGAGCCTCCACTGCCGACAGCAAGCCAAGTTCATTTACCATTAACCATCAGGACTGGATGGGTAGGCGAACTTGTGAAATGAAGTTCCAAACGTAGGTTCAGGAGGAGCCTGAACATTCAGGCCTGTCAATCATCATTACGAGCCTTTATAAACAGCACTCATTGCACATTCCCAGTGTCTGTTCTTCCCGGCATCCCTCCACCCTCCATCTCCTCCTCTGTTTCCGTTATTCTCCCTCTAGGTAGTTCTGCAATTGGGGGGTTTGAACGCTGAGCTCAAGCCAAGCCTCGGGTTCAAGCCTCCATTGTGGACAGCAAGCCAAGTTCGTTTACTATTAACCACCATAATTATGCTCATTTAATAAATTCTGGTGGTGAAAATACAAGAAAATTATTTTCTACAATGAATAATATGTTGAGACCACCTGATGCTTTTTCATCGCATTCAAATTCTAATACCTTGTGTGATTCTTTTATGACTTATTTTAAGAATAAAAGTGATACTATTCATAACACTCTAATGACTCCCAATAACGGGCCATGTTTTTCCTTTTTCTAGTTTCTATTTGCCTACGGCTCATGAAATAGCTGAGTGTGTCCCAAAATCGAAATCGTCAGTCTGATCCTATTCCTAAACATTTGGTTAAGTTCTGTCTACCTTCCTTGTTACCTTTGATTACCCAAATCATACATTCTTCTCTTACTACTGGTATTATTCCTTCATTCCTCAAAGTAGCAGTCATAACCTCGGAGCAGATCATAATAACCCAGAAAACTTTCGACCTATTTCTAATTGACCTTTTTTAATGGAAAAAATAGTTGCTCAACAGGTACATGCTTATCTAATAGAGAACAACTTGTTTGAGCAATTTCAATCTGCCTATTGTCCATACTACAGTACAGAGACTGCACTTATTAAAGGAACAAAAAACTTGTTAATGGGTGGGCACTCTGGACTTTCAGCACTCATTCTTCTCGATCTAAGTGCGGCTTTTGACACAATTTTACATATTATCTTGTTGGAGAAGTTGATTTCCATTGGAATCACTGATACTACTCCTAATTCGTTTAGATCTTATTTATCGGGCCGGACTCAGTTTGTTCAAATTAAAAGTTTTAAATCACGGATATCTCAGATTATTACTGGTGTGCCTCAGGTCTTAGTTTTGGGCTTTGTTTTGGGCTTCTGTTTATTGTTTATCTATTGCTTTTAGGACAAATCTTCTGTAAATTTAATATAAATTTTCATTGTTATGCTGACAACATAACCAGCTCTATACGTCTTAATAGCCTAATTAAACTTCATCACCGCCTTCTCATTTGCTTTGTTTATCTGAAATTAAATCATGGTTTACATGTCATTTTCTTATGGTTAACAGTAAGAAGACTGAAATTTTATTAATAAGTACTAAATCAAAACTGCATTGACTATTGCTAATTATGTTATTTCTCCTTCTTTTCAGGTTAAGATTCTGGGTGTCATCCTTGACAGCACTTTCTTCTGATAACTTCTGAGGCACATGTAAATAATATTACTTGGTCAGCACATTATCATTTGCAAAATATAAATCATCTTCAGTCATCTCCTTCTGCTAATAGTACTGCTGTCCTTGTGCATGCATTAGTTACATCTCACATTGACTATTGTAATTCTCTTCTTAGCGATGTCTCAGAAACTTCTTTACAATCTTAAAATGGTTAGCAGCTTGGATTGCTACACAAAAAAACCTTGATTAAGTACATTTCTCCAGCGTTTGGCTTCCAGTTAAATAATGGATTCAATTTAAGATTTTACTTTTCACTTACAAGGCTTTTCATAATCTGGCACCTTTATATTTGCGTGAACTTCTTCATGTGTACTCACCTACCCAATCTCTCCAATCTCTCAGACTTTCTGCTTCTGTGACTTTAGTTGTACCATCTGTATGTTTGACTACCATGGGATGTAGATCTTTTGGTTTTTACGGCTTCGCGTATTTGGGATACTTTACCTCTTGACATACATAACAGTTGTAGTCTTTCAGTTTTTAAATCGCGTCTTAAACTGCTTTTTTTTTTTTTTAGATTAGCTTATTCTGATTGATATAGTGTTGTGTATTATTGTGAATTATTTCTTGTCATGTATTGTTTATGTTTATTTAATTATATGTAAGGTACCATTTGAGTGTTTTAAAAGGCACCAATAAATACAATTACTTATTAATTATTATTATTATTATTATTTATTGCAGACAATATTTTTTTCACAATGTGTTACTTTGTGTGTTTTGGCCCACGTGAACTACCAGAGGTGCTCTTACTACTGCATGTATTTTTGATGTTGACTCCCGGTAAAGAAAAAAAAAAGAAAAAAAAAGGAAAACAGTAATATATTTGACGGACAGGGTCATAAAATTCCATCATAATTTATTATTACCCATCATTTTAATTTTCATATTTAAATTATAACAACACATTTTTTGTTCACATTTTCATTTTTTTTTAATCTCGAATTTACAGGACAAGCATATAGGTTTGTGGATTTCACTATTTATGAAGAAAACAGATGAACAGAGACTGTGAGTCACTTTTCATGTTCAACACCACACCCCACAGTGAGGCCACTAAAAACAACAAAGTAGGTTAGGTTTGGTTAAAAAAAAAAAAAATTCTCTGATGTTTGTTGAAATATGGTTCTGAAGTTGGTTCTGACAGATTCACTGACCAGCAGATCATCAGCTTCAGTACATGACATGACAAATAATAAACATTCCTGTGCCAGAGCATGCCTTGCTGTCCTGACCTTTGAATCCTTTTACTTCTAACACACATTCTTAATGGCCACATCTGCTTTTTTCTTTCTTGTGTAATATTTTGTGGTGTTCTCACCTGTGTCAGAAAAAGGCAGAGTTCTTTGAAAGGTTGTAGCAGATTGGCGTCCCTGATTTTCTTTACAATAAGGACACTTTTGGGGGGCTTGCTCCATGTCAACCTCTGACTGGCTGGATCTTGAATATGCCTGAATACACAGATATTAAAAAAAACAAGTTTGTCTATATAGCATCAATTTTCCCTGATCTTTTGACATTTAAGAGGTCATTGTACTATAAAACATAAAATATTAAATACACTGTACTACTGTAGCTGAGAACATCCTCAGCTCTTATTGAAACCAAGCTGCCACAATGATTTGTTTTGCACTTTCTCGTCTTTTTACGTAATAGAGATAATAATTACACCAGCACAAGCTTACCTGAACATTAAGAGATCAATATCTACTTCATCATCATCACCATGTTAGTGAGGTGATAAGGACAGGTAGAAGAAATATTAAAACAGCGATTAGGAAAGTAGTTGTTTATTTTGAATGAATGAATGAGCACATTTATATAGCACTTTCATTGTGTATTGCCATACACCCAATGCGCTTTACAATCATATGGGGGGGATCTCTCCTCACCCACCAGCAGTGTGCAGCATCCACTTGGATGATGCGACGGCATCCACAGGACAACGGCGCCAGTGCGCTCACCACACACCAGCTACAAGTGGAGAGGAAGAGATGAAGGAGCCAATTCAATGAATGGGGATTATTAGGCCATGATTGATAAAGACCAGAGGAGGGAATTTGGCCAGGACACCGGGGAAACACCCCTATTCTTTACGAGAAGT
This sequence comes from Labeo rohita, assembly GCF_022985175.1. Lineage (NCBI taxonomy): Eukaryota > Metazoa > Chordata > Actinopteri > Cypriniformes > Cyprinidae > Labeo > Labeo rohita. Next base: position 64,339 of record NC_066876.1, read on the forward strand.
ACCATGGGATTTTTTAATGACCACAAAGAGTCAGGACCTCAGTTTAACATCTCATCTGAAGGACGGTGATTTTTACAGTATAGTGTCCTCGTCACTCTGGGGCATTAGCACTCACATAGACCACAGCTTCAGTGGGCAACCAGTCTTGGGCTGCAGGGTGATATGGATGTGGCTACTTTGTAAAAAATGTCTGAATATTATTTGTTCTGTATATTTCACTTAGCCCCAAGACATGCTTTAGCATATCCAGAACACCTGGTTGAGTCCCAGCACACTCAACAACTTTCACAATTGCCATAGAAAAGACTGCATTCAACACTTTATTAGCAATGCTGGGGTTGTCCACTCAGAGAGCAGTGGTGCTTACTGCCAACCCCCCGTAAGTGACACCAATGGATACTGGAGGTGTGTTACCTGGGGTAACACATTGGCTGGGGATTAGATACGCAGATATGCAACCTCCCAGAAACACTCATGTATATGCGTTTTTGGGGTTGGCGGGGTTATTATAAACACTTCATACTAGGCTTTTTGGCTTGTTTTAAAATAACTTTTATGTTAAACAGAAGAAAATTCAGGTTTAAGACAGCTTGAGAGTAAGTAAATAATGACAGAATTGTAATTTTTGGATGAACTATCCCTTTATTGTTAACACAACAACAAAACACAAAGAGAAAAATCACTCGCTGCTCTTCGTCTGAAAAACTGTAACACAGTTGCTCTAATAAGAATTAATGTAGGATCATTTATACAGTGACGTGTATATATTTTTTATTTGTATATTTGTTCATTCAATTTAACAATCCGTGTCACGTTTTTTTTAATTAAACGGTTGTATAAAATTAATATCTAATGCAACCGTGCTTACTGTATATTAGGGAAGAACAGAGGGTGGGATGCTTTTAAAAAAAAAATTCTCTCTCCATAGGCAGAGGTTGACCCAACTCCAGGGTAAGGCTATAGCCTATGTCAGGGGTGTCCAAACTCAGTCCTGGATAGCCGATATCAGAGCTCCTTGTCTCAACACACCTGCCTTGAAGTTTGTAGTGTGCCTAGTAAGACCATATCTAGTTGGTTCAGGTGTGTCTAACTGAGCTAAACTCTGCAGGACACCGGCCTTCCAGGACCAAGTTTGGACAGACCTGGCCTAAGTAACCTAATGTTAGTGTAATCTGTTAACAACACACATCATAAACCCATCATTTTAGGCAAGTACCAGATAATTGGTATCATGTCATGAAATGTTTTTAATATGAGTATGAAAGGCATACATTTTGCTCCTAAATATTGAATCATACTCAATAGCGCACAGGTAAAACAACAATTAGAATTTTATATTATTAATAAAATGCAGACAGAGGGAGATGTCTAGTGGACTACAGAAATATTTAATAAAGGACTCACATGACAGCTTTAGGATTCTTCAGCATGCAGGCTTTGGGCCCAAATGTGGTGACAGGGCTTGGTCCATGAAGTGACTGTGTCCTCCTTTAAAAGAACAGAAAAATTACAATTTAATTGTTTTTTAGAACTTTATAATTAGCAAGATATTCAAATGTATACAATGTTCAATAGGAAGCCAGTGTGGAGTTGACAGAACCAGGCTAATATGGTCATATTTCCTGGTTTTAGTAAGTAACTTTAGCTGCTGCATTTTGGACCAGCTGGAGTTTGTTTATTAAGTATGCAGAGCAGCCACCCAATACAGCATTACAATAATCTAACCTTCAGGTCACGAATGCTTGAATTAATTTTTCTGCATTTGAAATTGAGAGCATAGGTTGGAATTTAGATACATTTTTAAGATGTAAAAACACAGTTTTACAAATGCTAGAAACATGGTTTTTATGCTGCCCTTAGAAATTGAACTTGTATTTTTTGTGTATTATTTTACCATTTATGCAAAATACGATGGGACCATTGCAACTGGCCCACCTCTACAGCTACTTGGCCCTGCACTAACTGTGAGCCAGTGGCATCACTTCTCCTTTCGTTTTCTCCTCATTTCAAGCACCAGGTCAAGGCTTGGTTACATCTCTCAACTATACAAGGGTTGATAGCTCAAAGAGCATTATTGCATTTATGTTTTCTTGTAATATGTACTATATACTGTATTTTCTATATATTTAGTTTTACAGTAAGGGATAATCACCAAGAAAAGTATACTTTGGGACTTTATTCTAAATGTTTGCTATCTAATTTCTAATGGAGCACAGTCACGTTCTATGAGGTCAGAGTAGTAAAAAGTCATCATCGCAGCGGGCATGATACTGCAGTCTTCTAAGAGAGTTCCTCCTCCTGAAGATAAGGTGCAACTCACAATGAAGCAACAAGAAGGAACAAAGTGATCAATCAACTGATGCCAGGAAACAAGTGAAGACATTCACAGCACCTCTTCAGCAGATGAAAAGATGATCTCAATCCTCTAGGTCAACAGGTTGGCAACAGGTGGCCCGCGGGCCAAAACTCGGACAAATGGTTCTTTTACACTGAGCACAAACCGAATGTCCGCCTTTTGCTAATTCAGACCTGCACGCTAGGTGGCGTCGACCAACAATGCATTTTCCTTAGATATGTATCTTGCATATGGATTTAACATTGTTTGCTGCATTAACTTCAGATATATAAAGTTTGGTTCTGCGCCAGAAACAAACCATCTATTATGCTTAAAAGAAAACATCTTATATAAAATATAAATAGAAGTTTAATCAGCATTATGCCATATTTGAAAATGTTTATAATTGTTCATGTATTTGCTTAAAACACACTTTAAACCATTGTTGAGTGCTTGTAATAACTTCTGATTGCAGTTGATTTTGATTCTATAATAGGCAGACATGCGCTTTTTGTATGTTTAATAACGCCCCACCCTGCTTATTGTCATAAACATCCTGTACTGAAAATACCATGAGCTGCATACAAAACACATACAGAAAATAATTATATATATAATCATATGTGTGTTTGCTTTCATATTCCATGTGTAGAACAGTAGAAAGATGTTACATCAAAATATTTCTCTTTTTTTTTTTAATACAGAAGCTCTAGAGAGTGAACATGCTCTGACTCATATAACACTCGTGCACATGGAAGAAAACGGACAGATCTCTCCTCCAGATCACATAATTCAGTGGAGAATTCATCGAAAAGTATATTAAGAACATGTGAGAATAACCATCAGTTCTCAGATACAATGACAACAAGAACGCATCCTCTTTTCTCTTGAAATACTCTTCTTCTGTGTTTGTTTACACTGGTTTTCGAAACAGCGCCACCACTTTTTGTGTAACAGCAGTTGCTGTGGCCACAGGATGTAATGCCCAAATCTTATTGGACGGGCTGTGGGACTGGTAGGTAAAAAAAAAAAACATTCACTTTTTCAGTACACAAATGTTCACGGTCTGTGTGGAAGCATCCATAGGAATCTGTTGGTTTATTCCATCGTGTGCGATATTCGTTTCACTTTTTCGCGCTCAGTGTGGAAAGGCCTTAACACTGTGTCCTACTACACAACGCTGTGACACGAAATAAAGGAGTTTTTGTGATAACTAGCCACAATGGCAACACAAGAAATTTCTATTTTTTTGTGTGTTTTTTTTTTTATTTCTGCGACGTTACGGCTGGAACAACAACACAAACTATGACGATTTGTAACGCCAAGCCAACAGAGGGAGCCCTCACCCCAGTACTGCCTGCATGCTCCCTCTGCTGCTTCTACTGTCACTTTCTGTTTGGCAGTATATAAGGACTCACCATGTGCTTGCATGTTGCGAAGTATTGCCAGTTTAACCTGCCTTACCGAGCGTTTACCATTACTCTGTTGGATTACCTGTTGCTGTCTCGCTTTGTTTCTGGATTATTGAGTTTACGGATTACCCTTTGGATTTGTTTGCCTGCATGGACTGCTTACAAGGTTTGACGCATTTCTGCCTCTGACTATCGCTTTCTGGACTACCCCTGTTGCTACGTTCGTTATATTGGACTGATTTCCCGGCATCTGACCCACTGCCTCGATTAACCTCTCTGCCGTTCGGATTACGTTTGTGTTGTGTTGCTATTGGATTGCCTTTCCGGTTATTGACCCTCTGCCTGTTTATTTGTACACCTCTGCTGTTAATAAACTTCCGCATATGGTTTCTACTTCCGCCTCAGCGTCCTCATTACAGAATACTTCGCCTCCCCTGAAGCCAGCAGAAGTTACAGCGCACACACAACCAGAATCATGAACCCAGCAGTATCTCGTCTCATCTGCCTTCGTCAAGGCGACCGGTCCATAGAGGAGTATGTCGAGGATTTTTGTGGACTGTGTTATCAAGTAGATTTTAATGATGTGGCACTAAAGGACTTTTTTCGTTTTGGTTTGAACGAGCCCATTAGTTCAAGTCTGCCAGGGGGAAAAATTTGTTGGTCACTGGAGGAATATATCGATCATGCTCTGCTCCTAAGCGGATCACCATACACTGTTGGGATTGTGGACGAGGGACCCCGCAATCCCGCAGTGACCACCACACCACAGCCTGTGCACGTCATGCCTGCCAAGCCAAAGCCTGTTCAAGCCACATCCACCAAGCCAAAGCCTGCTCACGCCATGCCTGCCGCTCCAGGGCCTGCTCACGCCATGCCTGCCGCTCCAGGGCCTGCTCACGCCATGCCTGCCGCTCCAGGGGGCCTCACGCACGCCATGCCTGCCGCTCCAGGGCCTGCTCATGCCATGCCTGCCGCTCCAGGGCCTGCTCACGCCATGCCTGCCGCTCCAGGGCCTGCTCACGCCACGCCAGAGTCTGCACGCAAGATGGCCGCCGCCACGCCAGAGTCTGCACGCAAGATGGCCGCCGCCACGCCAGAGTCTGCACGCAAGATGGCCGCCATCCCCAAACCTGTTCACAAGATGGCTGCCATTCCAGTGCCAGTCCACAAAATGGCCGCCATCCCCAAACCTGTTCACAAGATGGCTGCCATCCCAGAGCCACTCCATAAGATGGTCGCTGTCTCCAAGTCACGCCACATGATGGCCCACGTACTGGACTCACCCCTAATGGCTGTATGGGCAGCTAAGATTACAGCTACTGTTCCTGTACCAAGTCAAGCTACAGAACCAAGCCAAGCTACAGAACCAAGTCAAGCTGCAGAACCAAATCAAGCTACAGTTGCAGCTCCAGGGTCAAGTCAAGCTCCAGGGTCAAGTCAAGCTCCAGGGTCAAGTCAAGCTCCAAGGTCAAGTCAAGCTCCAAGGTCAAGTCAAGCTCCAAGGTCAAGTCAAGCTCCTGTGTTAAGTCAAGCTACAGCTGCTGCTCAAGGGTCAAAAGCTTCCAAGTCCAGTCGAGTTTCAGGGTCAAGTCAAGTTTCCAAGTCCAGTCAGGCTTCCAAGTCAAGCCCAGTTCCAGGGTCAAGTCCAGTTCCGGAGTCCGGCCAAGCTACAGAGCCCGGCCAAGCTACAGAGCCCGGCCAAGCTACAGAGCCCGGCCAAGCTATAGAGCCCGGCCAAGCTTCAGAACCCGGCCAAGCTTCAGAGCCCGGTCAAGCTTCAGAGCCCGGTCAAGCAACAGAGTCAAGTCAAGCAACAGAGTCAAGTCAAGCAACAGAGTCAAATCAAGCAACAGAGTCAAGTCAAGCAACAGAATCAAGTCAAGCCAAAGCTATTGTTCTCCATGAATCAAGCCAAGTTTCAGCTGTTCTCCATGAGTCAAGCCTAGATACAGCTGTTGTTTTCCACGAGTCAAGCCAAGACACAGCTGTTGTTCTTCATGAATCAAGCCAAGACACAGCTGGTGTTCCCCACAAGTCAAGCCAAGTCACAGCTGTATCCCACGAGTCAAGCCAAGTCACAGCTGTACTCCACGAGTCAAGCCAAGACACAGCTGCTGATCTCCACGATTCAAGCCAAGATGCAGCTGTTCCCCACGAGTCAAGCCATGTTGTTCCTGAGTCAAGCCATGTTGTTCCTGAGTCAAGCCATGTTGTTCCTGAGTCAAGCCAGGTTACAGCAGATCTTCACAAGCCAAGTCAAATTGCTGCTGTCTTCCCTGAGCTAAGCCACGCCACGGTTGTTCTTCATGAGCCAAGTCAAGTTGCTGCTATTGTCCCTGAGCCAAGTCAAGTCACAGTTGACCTTCACAAGCCAAGTCAAGTCACAGCTGGACTGCACGAGCCAGGTCAAGTCACCGCTGTTCTTCCCAACTCCCTGAGTCAGTCCGGCCACGGCAGGCCTCCCTGAGTCAAGTCCGGCCACGGCAGGCCTCCCTGAGTCAAGTCCGGCCACGGCAGGCCTCCCTAACTCAAGGCAAAAAGCTATTATCCTACCAAATCCTCATCTGGTCCCCTATAACATTTCTAACCCAAGCCACGCAGAGCCCACGCTCCCAAGCCACGCAGAGCCCACGCTCCCAAGCCACGCAGAGCCCACGCTCCCAAGCCACGCAGAGCCCACATTCACAAGCCACAAGCCCATAACATCAGCACCCACAAGGTCAACAGACACCCCACTAGCTACTGTGCTGCCTGTAATGGCCATAGCCATTTTCAGTGTGTGGGCTGCACACTGTGCTCCAGAGGCCTCGTCTGTCCACGAGTCTGCTCCAGAGGCCTCTTCTGTCCACGAGTCTGCCCCGGAGGCCTCGCCTGTCTACGAAACTGCTCCAGAGGCCTCGTCTGTCCACAAGTCTGCTCCAGAAGCTTCGTCTGTCCTCGAGTCTGCTCCAGAAGCTTCGTCTGTCCACGAGTCTGCTCCAGAAGCTTCTTCTGTCCACAAGTCTGCCCCAGAAGCTTTGTCTGTCCAAGAGTTTGCGCCAATACCTCCTGAGGTGTCAGCATGCGCTGTAGAACCTCCTAAGGAGATGGCGTCCATTAATGAACTCACTGCCTCGCCTGTCCACGAGTCTACGTCAGAGGCCTCCTCTGTCAAGGACTCTGCGCCAATGCCCCCAGAAGTGGCAGCTCCGGCTGCAGAATCTCCTCAAGGGGCGGCGTTTCCCCACGGACTCTCTGCCTGTCCAGTCACGGCCATGAAGGCCATTTATAATTGCCCTGCCACACCTGCCCAAGCATCTGCGCCCATGCCCCCAGAGGTGTCAGCGCAAGCTGTAGATCCTCCTATGGGGGCGGCGTCCTATCATGAACTCTCTGCCCGCCATGTCGCTATCAAGAAGGCCAAAGAAATCATTCATGTGCACACCGCTCTGCCTGCCCTGCAATGGCTCCCTGCTACGACTGCTCTGCCTGCCTCGCCATGGCTTCCTGCTCTGCCTGCTCTACCTGCCTCGCTATGGCCCCCTGTTCTGTCTGCTCTGCCTGCCTCGCCACGGCTCCCTGCTCTGCCTGCTCTGCCTGCCTCTCTGCCTGCCCCATGGCCTCCTGGTCTGCTGTTCTGTCTGCTCTGCCTGCCCCACCATGGTTCCCTACTCTGCCATTGTGCCACGGCCCTGGCCCTCCAGTGCTTCACTGTCTGCCACTGCTCCATGGTCCAGGTCCTCCTGTGCTTCACTGTCTGTCCCTGCTCCACGATCCAGGCCCACCTGCTCTACATGGACCTGGCCCTCCGTCCCACCCCCTGTTTTGCCTCTGTTCCCCCACCCACCTGGACTGTTGTTTGAGCGCCAGGAGTCGCTCCTAGGGGGGGGGATTCTGTAACGCCAAGCCAACAGAGGGAGCCCTCACCCCAGTACTGCCTGCATGCTCCCTCTGCTGCTTCTACTGTCACTTTCTGTTTGGCAGTATATAAGGACTCACCATGTGCTTGCATGTTGCGAAGTATTGCCAGTTTAACCTGCCTTACCGAGCGTTTACCATTACTCTGTTGGATTACCTGTTGCTGTCTCGCTTTGTTTCTGGATTATTGAGTTTACGGATTACCCTTTGGATTTGTTTGCCTGCATGGACTGCTTACAAGGTTTGACGCATTTCTGCCTCTGACTATCGCTTTCTGGACTACCCCTGTTGCTACGTTCGTTATATTGGACTGATTTCCCGGCATCTGACCCACTGCCTCGATTAACCTCTCTGCCGTTCGGATTACGTTTGTGTTGTGTTGCTATTGGATTGCCTTTCCGGTTATTGACCCTCTGCCTGTTTATTTGTACACCTCTGCTGTTAATAAACTTCCGCATATGGTTTCTACTTCCGCCTCAGCGTCCTCGTTACACGATTATAATCTCAGGTACTGATTATGTGCTTTATTCAGTGTTAAATGTGTCTAATGTAAGTCTGAATATCATGAAAGCAACAACGTTGTAGTTTACCTCAGATCTTGAAAATAAATTTAAGCAAACATATGTTAAAACTGCGACCCAACAAGTGTAAAGTAAATGTAAGTTAAAGTGTTGCCTGTGTAACCAGTTAAAACTTAAAGTTGCGATGAGGTCATTAAATGTATGAAATTATATATAAATGCATGAAAGAGTCCTAAAAAGGTTTTAAAAACACTGTAACAGTCTGTCACAGACAATTCTAGTTGCATTTTTCATCAATTTATTTCTTAAATTATCCTTTCTATGTTCTGGCCCACCATCTAGTGGCGAATTGTTTTTATTTGGCCCAATGCCAAACTTACTTGATGACCCCTGCTCTAGGTAATCATTATCAAAAAGGTCCAGCACAAGCTCTGCAGCTATCCACAAGTTTCCTACACCCCATGAGGCCTTGCGTCAAAAGTGGGAGCATCTTCCGGTTCAAAGTAAACAAGCGGGAGGTGACACTCATTTATTCAACAGTTGACAGTAATGATAGACAAATGAAGCCTCATGAAGCACTGACATTTTCGACTGTTTCGGGAAAAGATTCAAAGCTTTGAGTGTGTCAAAAACAGCATGATCTGGTGGTTAGTAAATAATAAAGTAGCCAAAAGCCCATGAAAGAAACACCGTCAGACAAAATATTCAATCAAGGCTTCATCTGGCACACCCCTTAACACAAGCGCCGATGCAGTCGTTCAAGATTTAGCACCGTAACAACATCTCTTATAAAGGTTAATCTCTTATAAACAATGATCCGAAAAACACTTAGCCTCTCGCTAATTAGCATACAAAATACCACTAATGCCGCCTTACCGGAAGTGACATGATGTATGGCCAAGTATGGTGACCCATACTTGGAATTTGTGCTCTGCATTTAACCCATCACAGTAGTAAGTAGTGAACAACACGCACACATACACCTGGAGCAGTGGGCAGCCATATTGCTATTCCTGCAGCGCCCGGGGAGCAGTTGGGGGATCGGTGCCTTGCTCAAGGGACTCACCTCAGTCGTGGTATTGGGGATGGAGAGAGCGCTGGTTATTTACTTCCACGACTTTCAATTCTGCCGGACCTGGGACTCGAACCCGCAACCTTTCGGTTACAAGCCCGCCCCCAGCAGTGCCCCCAGTTTTTTACAGTAGCGCCCCCTCGGAAACAGGTGGATAAGAGCCAGAGCAAATGCAGTTGCAGCACATGCTGAACTCGCCTATGCAGAGAAAGAAGCAAGTATGCTGAAGCAAAAAGCAAATTTGGATGCAAGTCTACACATCTTAATATTTTTAAAAGTTGAACACTTCAAACCGAAGCAGCAGCATATGAGGAAGCAGAACAACAAAACAGCAGCATATGAGGAAGCAGAAGAGCTTGAAAGTGGAGAGCTTCAAGTAAGAGCAGTTTCTGACATTCCACCAATGTTGCTCAGCGTATATGCGAGTATGAACAACAGCATTTAAGAGAATCTTTCACAGAACTCCCATTTAATGTTAAGCTGGGCTGCGTTCAGCCCCGATATAAAGATGCAAGACGTTTTTTTAAATGGAAACGGTGGTGCGTTGAACACCCTGTTCGGATGTTGCAACTATGGCAGCTGAGAAGGCTTTGTGTTCTTTTTGAAGAATTTTCGGAGCCTGATGAAATCGGTATAAATACGTGTTTAATACTGCAAAATACGCTCTATGTTACAGTCACTACCCTTGCTGTCTAGAATAAAATAGAATATCCAAATCGAGTGAAGGGATTTGTGGAAATTGTGGGTCCTAATTACTATGATTCAACATTTGCTGACATTATTTCAGCTTGAAAAGACAAACATTTCAGGTGAAGGATAATCCACTTCCTAACTGAGATGTGTTATGATTTATATGACCTTATTTTTATTTTGAGTATTAGGCTTATCATTACTGCTGATCACTGTTGTTGTGCTATGATATTGTAATATTTGCCATTATGTAATCAGAGGAGCATAGAAAAGTTTACGAAAGCGTCACTCCACAATACAATAGCAAAATATATAAATATGTATAGTATTTTTATGTTACATTAATCAGTGTCTAGAACACCTTCCTAAGGAAAGGATATGAACCAGAAAACATTGCAATTACTACAGGATATTTAGACAGACTTAAATAAGTTCCAGATCTATATTTGTGCTCTTATTATTTCAGTTATTTTGTCTTTAATGTAAATACACATGTGCAAACAATACACTTGCTCTTGTGAATTTATTTTGATGTTAATTATAATTACTTGCCCCCATTGTGCAAGCTGTCTCTTTAATACCGCATGGTTTATATACATGTTGCTGCTGATTGGGCTGACATTTTTGACACACCCACCAAACAAAAGAAAACTTATCTCAAACCCCGTTGCACACCATTTCCAGGAAACATGTCGTTCATCCCGGAATCTGTAGCAAAACATGGTGCACCGGATTGATCTTGAATGCGTCCCTGGTAGAAACCAATGTTAAAACTCTATTACTTTCAGTCAGAGGCGGTTTCCTCATTAGGGTGATAGAGCGACGCAGCAAAGTGCGAAAGAGAGGGATTTTTTTTTTTTCACATTCAATCACAGTGTTACGTTAGCTTTCACTGTTCTAGACTGTTTGTTCGGCCTCTGGAAATATAGTCCAATCATCGTACCATCCTTTTTTGGGCGATTTGTCTCAGACTGAGAATCGCCCCAAGTGTTCTCATAAAATTTCATACAAAGATTTTTTTTTTTCCAAACTACAGGCAATCCCTATGGGTTCCGGGAGGGCTAGCACTAACGTGCTTTCGTCATCATACATAACCTTAACTTGTGCAGCAACTGGTCGAAACAAACATACCACTAATAATAAGAAATATGAAGTCAGGACCAGCCTGTATGGGCTGAATAAAGCTAACCAGTATATTACCAGTAAAGTTTTGATGGATGACGATTGTAATCAAGGTAACGACGATTACAGTTAGTGACATACAGGAATCGTACATTATTAGATCCTCGAGTCCGTTATTATTAGTGTGCACTGCAAATAAACAAACCACGTATGTGCGCTCTCTGATAGCTTTATGAGCACATTTCAGTATGATCTGTATGATGTCTGGCAAGTGTTTTATCATCAAATATAAGGAAGATTATCAAGTAGCTTTCCCACCTTTTGCATTTTTTCTCACAGTTTGTGAGAAGTCAAGCTAAAATAAGAAATGATCCCAATTTTTTATTTTTTCCCTTCTAATTATCTGTCGATATCAAGCAGAAGTGAACACAAATCCAGTCAAAAGAGCACTGTTACTCTACGAACAAAGGTGTCATCTCCAACATTAGACCTGCAGTCTAAGCAGTCTCAAAAATGAACTGAGAGTTCCGATCAGCATCTGACTATAGATTTTTCTGGTCGACTAGTAGTTGTTCATTTTATGCATTAGTTGAGTATTAGCTGCTTGTTCATTATTAAAGCATATAAATCATAATAATGAGCCATTAATTGCCTATATAGCCTAAAAAGCACTCAAGCCCACACAGGAAAAGCTTGCGCACTGGGAGATATAATAATTATGAATGTGTCAGGGAAATACAACAAGTAGACTGCACCAATGTTTTAATAATTTATTGATAAATTAGTGCTTTCTTTGTTTTCAGATTAAGACAGTGGTTTTCAAACCTATCCTGGAGACAACCCTGCCCTGCACATTTTGTATGTCTCCCTTATTACCCAAACACCCAAATCAGGTCCTGCAGTCTCTACTAACAAACTGATGATTTAAATCAGGTGTGTTAGATGAGGGAGACATGCAAAATGTGCAGGGCAAGGGGTGCCTCCAGGACAGGTTTGAAAAAAACTGGTTTAAGAGATGAAGTTGGCAACACTGACTCATCATGTCCGTAGTAGTGATGCGCCTGTATTCATATGGATTACATAATCTAAGAATAGTTGTCACTCTATGGTGCGAATGAACGCATGAAGAAGATAAAGGTAGATGCAAATAGTCTTTATTAAATCCACAAAGGTAAATCCATAACAAAAGGCAGGCAGGAAACACACATTGTGATGAAGTAGACCAGACGAGGGAACACAAGACTGAACACATCTTGAATAGAGACAAAAGAAGATAATTAACTAGACACACCTGAACCAAACAACACAATCAATGAGAGACCATGGGTCCATGGGTGTGACAGTTCCCCCCCTCCCAGATGGCGCATCTTTGCGTCGCAGGAACAACAAAGAGAAGGATAGAGGGGGACTTAGGAGGAGGACACAAGGAGCAGAGAAGGGATAGTGACAGGGGACAGCAAAGGGCTGACAGGAAGGCAGGCAGGCAAGACTGGTTGAGATTCCGGTGGAAGACGGACACCCGGGAGGAGGACAACAACCCAAATACAGGGTGGATCTGATGGAGGGAGGAGCCAGGGAGAAGCCAGGAGGGAGCGAGAGGTGCCAGGCGGGAGCCAGGCCACAGCCATGATGGCGGCCCATGGAGGAGCTGACAGAGTGGAGGAAGGGCTAATGACTCCAGGGAGCCGACCGTTGACGGTGGAGCAAGTGGAAGGATCCGGAGGGCCAAGGCAGACAAGACAGCTCCAGCATCCAAGGTGGAGGTGGAGATCAGGAAGGCCGTGGTGGAGCCGGAGGGAAGGAGGAGCCTGACAAAGCCAGAGGGACGGGGTGGTGAATGCTCAACAACAGACCAAGGTGGAGCCGAAGAGATGAGGGAGCCTGGCAAAGCTGGTGGACTGATGGGCCACGGTGGAGAGGAGGGAGCTAGAAGCCATAGTGGAGCCGCTGGGTCAAAGGGCCAAGGCGGAGTACGGGACTCAGAAGCTGGAGGCGGAGACCAGGGATCCTCCAGGCACGATGCCAATGGAGACTGGCAGACTGGCTAAATCGACTGTCTGCTAGCTGCCTCACGTCAACAAAATCAGTTAAAATCAAACAAAAACAAACAAAATCAGGCTTCAAGTATAAATCGTTAGAAGTAATAGTGCTTCATATAACATTATCCAGAGAAACAAGTGTTAATGATAAATCCCTTGTGACGTTTGTACTTGCTACTGTATACAGGCCACCAGGGCTCCAGACTTTATTAAAGAATTTGCTGATTTGCTATCTGAGTTTGTGTTGGCTACAGATAAAATCTTAATAGTGGGTGACTTTAACATCCATGTTGATAATGAAAATGATGCACTGGGAGCAGCATTTATAGCATTCTGAACTCTACTGGGGTTAGACAACACGTGTCAGGTCCCACTCTTTGTCAAAATCATACTCTGGATTTAATACTGTCACATGGAATTGATGTTAATGGCGTTTAAATTCTGCAGCAAATAACGAGCACACTCACACCCTAAAGAAAGCAGCCCGGAAAATGGAGCACAGCTGGAAGAAAGCAAAACTAGAGGTTTTTCGTACCACCTGGCGTGAATGTACCCTATCCTATAGAAAAGCATTAAAAACTGCAAGATCTGATTACTTTTCATCTCTTTTAGAAGAAAACAAACATAACCCTACATATTTTTTCAATACAGTGGCTAAGTTAACAAAAAATAAAAAACCAACAGACGTTGACTTTCCCCATCAGCATAGCAGTAATGACTTTATGAACTACTTTACTTCTAAGATCGATACTATTACAGATAAAATTGTAACCATGTAGCCGTCAGTTACAATATCGCATCAGATAGTGCGCTATAGATCTCCTGGGGAACAATTCCACTCATTCTCTACTTATAGAAGAGGAAGAATTGTATAAACTTTTTAAATCATCTAAACCGACAACAGGTATGTTAGACAAGTGGTTCTCAACCTTTTTTACGCCGGGGCCCCCCTCCTTCTCCGGTCAATTTTGCAAGGCCCCCCCTATGCCTGAAATTTCCTCTAAAGGTGTTTATTTTTAAACCTTTTTATTAACCAAAACATTTGTTTTGCCTTTTTATTCTTCTACTGCATGTTAAAAAAAACAAAACAAAAAAAAAAACAAACCCTTAAAATACAAACCTTAAATTAAAGCTATACTTTTTAACTTAAAAGAAAACCCTCTGATCAACTCTAAATTTTTAATATATATTCAGTTTTAAAGCTCCTGAATTCTTTAATTCAGACATTCTTTACAACTTCAGAGTACCTTTTCTTAAGTAAATGAACCAGGACAACAGGGAGACGCCAAAAGACCACTCACTAAACCTGTCCATTTGAACTTGACTGACATATCTATTGTTTGTATCTATTATAAAATAAAGCTAATGAACTAATGAAAAATACAGCAAATACATTCTAATTCTGTTCATGCTGATGCTCATATGTGCATAAACACCACTGAGCCTCACAAGATCCTTCTCTATGGGTGAGCATCCATTATAAAACACTCATAGGACACTCATTTTGACAACTACGCAAATGTTTTGAAATTTCACGCAAAAATACTAGGGACAAGAGCCCCGAAAGTGCGAATAGCTTGTGAATCAATAGCGGACTTATGCGTGCCTAATGTACAACTCTGATAAACAAGAGCGTCATACATTAGGCACGCGCACGTTCGTTACTATTACTCTGATCGTCTTTACCTTTACATTAGCGTGACGGTTTGTTTTATGCAGCCAAGAGATGAAGTAGAGACCTACACTCCCGCAGGAGTGCCGCAACAGAGTGCGGTATAACGAGTGCGGGTGGGATGCGGGTGCGGGAGAATAAAATGATTCGCAAGAATCGCAAAATAGAAATATCTGAACATAAAATAAAAAACATATAAATTGTTATTCATCTATTGCACTAAAGCAACAAAAACAACTAATATAACATAAAAATGATTAACAGGTGCAAGAATAGGCAGTTTCGATTTAAAACACGTGTTTGTAGCGATGTAGCCATCTGTTGATTTCTGGAACGCATTTGCCAATCAGAGGTGTTTAAGTTGGAATCCACTCACCGCTTATAAGTTTTTGCACAGTGCTGAATGTTGCCTGCTCGCGAATCCTCTCATTACAACACACGAAGTGTAGACATTGTGGAAGATTCATTGTGCATATATTCATCATTGTGTTATAAGAGCTTTATGAGATCGTGATTAACTGAGATGTCAGCTTTAAAAGAGTGCTGTTTGCTCGCATTCTGCCATGCATGCACGCAGCAGCTGATGCTTTTCTGTTAAGAATAGCAATGGTTTCTACATGTTAATGCTTAGCCTAAATAACAAATATTTCATTGGGAGGGTTTATGCCGAGATCTTGTGGAAATTATGAGATGTTAACTATTTCATGTATATTTCATCGATGTAGTGAAAAATGTCCACATAGGTTACTTTTATGCAGGCTTTTGCGAGCAGGAGCGAATGAATCTTGCGAATGAATGAACAGAATCTTGCGGAAGTGGGACTAAAACATGAGTCCCGTGCAGGTCTCTAAAATGAAGTTTGCGTGCAGCGGAGGAAGTTTTGAGCCACTGTTCAGTCTGTATTTAACAGTGCGATGAGGCTTGGTGTGCCGAGTCCGAAGCAATCAATCACAGAACACGAGAAGCTGTGCTTTGATCATTTTTATTTAAAACATTAATAATGAAATTAAACAATTTTAGGATAATATTTAAATAACTTTAAACTATCTCGCGCCTCCCCTGGAGGATCACTGAGGCCCACTAGTGGGCCGCAGCCCACCGGTTGAGAATCCCTGTGTTAGACCCTATTCCATCTAAGTTACTAAAAGAGGTGCTTCCAGATATCATAGGTCCTCTTCTGAATATTATTAATTTGTCATTGTCATTAGGATATGTCCCCAAAACCTTCAAACTGGCTGCTATTAAGCCTTTTATTAAAAAAACACAACTTGATCCCAACAAATTAAGTAATTACAAACCAATCTCGAATCTCCCTTTTCTGTCAAAAATACTAGAAAACGTAGTATCCTCACAATTATGTTCCTTCTTACAGAAAAAAAGTATCTGTGAGGATTTCCAGTATCATAGTACAGAGACTGCTCTCATTAGAGTTACAAATGATCTGCTCTTATCATCTGATCGTGGTTGTATCTCTCTGTTAGTGCTACTGGATCTTAGTGCTGCGTTTGACACTGTTGACCACTTGTTTGAACAGACTTGAAAAATATGTTGGCATTAGTGGTAGTGCATTGGCATGGTTCAAATCATACTTATCTGACCGCCAGCAATTCGTGGCAGAGAATGAAGAGGTATCATATCGATCACAAGTGCAGTATGGAACACCTCAAGGCTCAGTACTAGGGCCATTAGTTTTTTTTTACGCTTTACATGTTACCCTTGGGAGATATCATCAGGAAACATGGTGTTAGCTTTCACTGTTATGCTGATGATACTCAGCTCTATATTTTTTTTAGTGGCCCGGCAAAACATACCAATTTGAAAAACGAACGGATTGTGTAGTTTAGATAAAAAAACTGGATGACGAGTAATTTCTTACTGCTAAATTCGGACAAAAAAGAGGTGTTAATTATTGGACCTAAAACCTCTGTGTACAACAACCTAAAACACTGTCTAATACTTGATGGCTGTTCTGTCAATTCTTTATCATCAGTTAGGAACCTAGGTGTGCTATTTGATAGCAATCTTTACTTCGAAAGCCACATCTCTAGCATTTGCAAAACCGCATTTTTCTATCCAAAAATATATCTAAATTACGACCTATGCTCTCAACGTCAAATGCTGAAGCGTTAATTCATGCGTTTATGACTTCAAGGTTAGATTATTGTAAGGCTTTATTGGATAGTTGTTCTGCTTGCTTAACAAACTCCAGCTGGTCCAAAATGCAGCAGCTAGAGTTCATACTAGAACCAGAAAGTATGACCATATTAGCCCGGTTCTGTCAACACTGCACTGGCTCCCTATTAAACATTATATAGATTTTAAAATCTTGCTAATTACTTATAAAGCCCTGAATGGTTTAGCTTCAGGCAGGTCTTATCACATAATAGTCCCTCAAGTCCGCTGCATTCTCCAAACTCTGGCAATATGATAATACCTAAAATATCAAAATCAACTGCGCCGAAACTCTAGAACAATCTACCTAACACTGTTCAGGAGGCAGACACACATTTCTATAATCCAAATCTATTAAAGGATGTACTTGTTGCATAGTAAGAAGAATAGCATCTACACTAATATTAGTCTGTTTCTTTCTTATTCCGAGGTCACCGTAGCCACCAGATCCAGTCTGTATCCAGATCAGATGGTCACTGCAGTCCCCCGGATCCAATCCGTACCCAGCCCAGATGGTGGATCAGCACCTAGAGATGACCTCTACCTCCCTGAATGCCAGCGGGGACGACCTCAACTAGATGAGCCCCAGAGACGGACCAGCAATGAGGAACTTTTTACTTAGACAGCCATCGGCGCAAGACCACGGGAACCAGATAAGTCCTCTGGAATCTGACTTTGCTGCAAAATGGAACTTTTGCATTATTGACAACTATTGTCCTATTTAATACTGTAAAGTTGCTTTGACACAACCTGTCTTGTTAAAAAGCGCTAAAAAAAAAAGATCTCAAAAATCATACAGTCAATGTTAGAAGAGTTCACATACACAAAAATACTGAATGCTGGAGCACAACTGTACCAGAATAGCCATATTCTTGTGATCATCCCCCATTACCAAACATTCAACATCACTTTGATATACACCAGACTTAGATTAGATCTAAAGTCCTACTTTCAAGATACAAGGCTTTTTCTTTTTGGTCATTATTTAAGCCCTTGCCATGGCAACACCAACTAAGATATTAAAACCTATTAGCAATTTAGCATCTTAGTGTCTTAGCATAAAAGTAACTAACTTTGGTGAGATTCTCATTAATAACATTCAAAGAGTATTAAAAAAAAATAAAAATCAGAGCCGATTTCTTCAATTCATTGTACTTGGATTAACAGTTAGACATCCAGAGTGGAACAAAGCCACAGCACCAGAGTGGAGGATGACAGTGGTAGAAGAAATACATTGACAGGAGGAAGCAGCAAGGTGGGCCAAGGCAGTCTCCCTTGGTAAGCAAGGACAGTGGAAATGGTGGGATAGGGTGGAGAAGAGAAGGATCAGCTGGAAGGATCTAAAGCATGGAAGTGAAGTACAGTACCTTAGCTTTATTATCAGAGCAATTTATGACATCCTTCCAACACTAAGTAATCTCTATCAGCGGCTTGGTGATCCTGGTTCCTTCAAGCACATACTGACGGGCTATAAAGTCAGCTTCACCCAGGGTCATTACATGTGGCATTACAACCAAGTCCTTAAAAGCCTTGCCTCCACCCTTGAGGAAAAATGTATCCCCACCAGTGAGTGACTCCCAGCAAGCCATCTATGAAGGAAAAAAGGAACCAGGAACAGGCCTACATCAATGAAGCATGACCAGCTTCAGATAACCTGCGACTGGAAAATGCTGGTGGATACTGGTCAGCAGCTAGAGATCACAGACACTAACTTCAGGCCTAATATAGTTCCCCCAAAGAAGGTCTTCATCTTTGAACTCACTGTAACATGGGAAGACTCAATGGAGGAGGCTTATGAGCCTCCAGTTTTCCGGGTCTGTGCGCACAACAGTTGGGAGGGGAATTTGCTAATATTTCAAGCTGACATCAACTTGAAACAGGTTAAGATTCATTTTAAAAATAACTTGTTTACACGACTTGGAATCGACTCTTTCTTTTGAAAAACAAAAACTTTATACATAAAGCACATTCAGATTTACAACTTTGCAGGATGTTTTCCCGAGATGAGACAACATCTAATTGGTCAAGACATTTTGGGATGTGTCCAAGCTGCATTTGAAACCACAGGACACCATAAAATTTTGCTTTTAGCTATTGGTCTTCACCATGCTTTTTGCCACCATTTTTTTGAACGCTCCCTGGCTTGCACGCCAGGTACTCCTCTAAATGAAAACATGAGGAGATCGTCACATTTCTATCTTTTACTTTAATCTTTTCCTTTCCATTGAGAGTTTCGTGTTCTAAGTTAAGTTTTGCCGCTAAACCGTGTCTCAGACTTCGTGCCCGCCTCAAAACTTCAACCAGCGTACACAACTCCATCCTCCAGCCAACGCCCAAGACATCACTTCCAACGACCATGAATTTCCAGCTAATCAGCAACCTTGGGAAACCCCCTTTCTGCAACGACATCACCGAAGGGAATCCCTTAACACAAACGCTATGCAAGTACAAACCTCCAGATTCTAGCTGAACTGGTGCATTTGATAAAAGGTTTAATTTTAACCTTTTAACCTCATTGAGAAACTCAATGCGAGGGTTAATTAAATGATTGATGGTTGTTCAGGTCTAAGCAACTGCATATATTGCTATAAACTTGGGATTTCATGTTTTCACTCTTCTAAACTCATTCTTTCCTCATCTACTCTCTTTCCGTAACTCGTATGAATGTGTGAATGTGTCTATGTGTTAGATTAGTTTATATGTCTAAGGTTTATCCAATAAATTCTTATTCACATTGAAAAGAGAAGTATCTTGTGTTTTGTGCTTATAAATTAATGTCTTAAACTGCCGACCTTGTTACCGTGCTAATAAATAGTGTTTTCACTATATTTTGGATATTAGTATCCATTACAGAGTTGATGTTATATGGCTCGTTCAATGAATCACTGGCCGATTCATTGATCCGCTGTAAACGTAGATTCTGTTCAATCTTAAATGATTCTCTTTAAGCTAAATTGACTTCTGAAATCCCTTACAATATTTTTGGTGGAGGATGCGGGCAGTTTAATCTAATTTTTAGCCATAAACCAAGTTATTTCATCTTTTCTATTGCTGCGGATGAAAGATGAGAAACTTCTGAGTCGATACGTGTGTGTGACGTGAGTCGCTTGAATGACTGAACGCTTGAATGCATGAGCGCAGAGAAGGCTGCAACTCGAGTTCGCGCTTCTTTTATAAACTGTGGTAAATGAATTTAAAGGTAAGATCTGAGATCATACAATAAGGTCGAAATTGAGCGTGTTCCTCATATTCTGTAATGCCTTGTTTATAGCTGAATTGATGTCATTGCGTGTTACAGTGTCATTCATTAGCTATACTCCCAACCAGGGAATCTCAGTCAGCGTTAGCTGAACAGAGCTAAACTGCAGTTATTAAAAGGGAAATGAATCAATGGATAAAAACAGAGTGTGTAAATTGAGCATGCTCCTCAATCTATTTCTAAGGCCTTCTTATTCATAGATTGATTGTCAGTGCGTGTTCCATTGCCAATTCAACTATGCTATTCGACTCCCTGGGTTAAACATTAGAAATAATGCTTGCCTGTGTGTGTCTGTTCACTAGGTAAATTTAAGATGCACATCTCGTGTTACACTGCGTGTGTGATTTGAATGGGAGTGTTTTAAAAGCTTGATCAAGTAAAGTTTAACTTTGAACCAACAGCAAAGAAATCCTGTTGTGTTGTGTTTGCGTGCCCAGAGAAACTGACACGTAGATGTACGATCCGCCGAGATCGATATCCTTGTTTCCCCTATTGTAGCGCCAAGCTGTTATTTAAATACATTTCAAATCTAACTCTGAACGAACTAAGAGTTAAAGCGCCACATCAAAGAACCAACTAAAAGTGGTGTTTGTTATCTGTACAGTGTTGAAATGTGCCGACATTTCCTATAACATGCTCAACTATACATGCAATGCAACGTTCATGTGCTTAGTCCACTAAAGTTTGTTTTGGTTGCCATAGTTACGATCATGACTCGGAAGTCTTCCGGAGCAACTCTGAACTGCACACGCACAGCACGTTGACCTCATATGTAAACAAACTCTTCGGTGTTGCTAAGCTAACGAAACTGTTGTGTTTACATTGAAATCTATGCTAAAGATTAGCCTCAAAGGTTAGCAGTTAGCATTAACATTTAGTGGTTGAATACAGTGTGTTTGGGCAAAGCTAAAGTGATTTAACCCTTTGAACATCTCAACTAATACACCTGTTGGTCTCTTCCTATTTCTTATTCCTCCATTTTCTCACTTTTTACCACTTCCTCTTACTTTCATCTTACCTCTCTTTTTCTCCTGGTATCCTATCTTGGGAACGACACACCTGAGGCCCTTAATAGGAGACACTGTTATCCCTTGCTACGAGTTCAAATAAATTAGAAAGACAACTCTCTTTCGCTCAAATTTTATTGTTGTTTCATTAGTTGTGCGGCAACTATTAACAACGCTCTACTCGTAGTTGGGAATAACAGCAACAGTGTCCATGGATGGACCAGATCCACTCAATTTACTCTTCTTTCCTTTCAATCTACTCAAGTCTCTCCTGCTTTCTTCCCTCTTCACTCTTCACATTTGTAGGGACCTGTAAGAACCATCAATCGATTCTAAGTGAATGAAATAACCTTGTCAAAGACAAATCATCCTTATGAATTTGATTATATTCAAACCCTCCTTCGTTCTTCCTAACCTCCCTGCATTTTAAAAAGCATTCCAGATTTTTGCATCTCACCAAACGCTGAGATCAATTAATAGAGATAGGTGTTGAACAACCGCCGCTTTTGAAGCCTCCCTGGTAAGTGGTCCAACTGTAAGGTGTACGGTGTCAATCCTGTCAGACTAAGAAAAGAGATATCAACATTATTGTTTTATTCTTTGGTCTCAAACAGAAATATAATAATATTGTTTACCTTCTTGATAACAAAATCTAATCTAATTCCTCTTCCTCAGGAGAGTGACAAAGTCTTTACATCCCTAGTCTGCCTAGACACTTTGAGACCAACACATCCATCACCACACTTCACTAGTGGTTCACAATCACTGACACAACATTTAGTTGTCCCACCACACATAGGCTTCTACACCACACAGATCTGTGTCAGTCCCTCTTCTCAGCACGCCAACATGCCGCAGACTGCAGACCCCATTGCCCAAGGGGAAGATGTGAACACTTGGCTGAGAGGCATGACAGACTGCCTCACCCCCAAGACCTTTGAACTGTTATTATTTCTAATAATAATCCTAATCCTGAGAAGACTCCTGACACATGATTCAAGCCAGAACAACAACCACGAGGAGCTAGTCAAGATCACAAGCTCCCTAAGCTATGCCTTCACAGCCCAGCTGCACCTGAGCGACAAGCACATCACCCACCTCCAAGAGGAGCTGACACGTGCCCAACGCCGCATAGACAAGCTGGAAGTGAAAGTTCAAGATCAACTCAAAGCACCCAATGAGAGGGAGCAGGAAACAGTGGAACAAGTTAAGAAGCTCCAAGCAGCCCTGGCAGCAGCTCAACGTGACCAACAACAAGCAAATGCTGCCCAGAAAGACCTGGTAAACAGACGAACAGCTACTAGAGAAATCCAAGAAAAACATCAGAGCCAAGAATGCTGAAATCAGTGCTTTAGAAGACCACCTTGAAAGGTACAGCACTGAAATTGACAATCTGACCCAACATCTAGATGATACCAACGACAAGCTCTGCATGGTTAGAAAATAACTCAAACATGCTTATGAACTGAAACAAGAGCTAAGAAGGGACATCCCTCAGCCTCACCACTGCTGAGTAGAACAGACTCCCACGTCCAAGAACTGGCATCCAATGAAAGAAGCGAAGGGCCACAACCCAAAACCTCACCTGCCATCACCACAGAACTCTTTCCTGTCACCGAAAGAACAGACCCCATCCAAGCAGACCTTTGAGCTGCACATGGGATGACCATCAAAGACCTCAACAAGCTGTCTAACAACATCAGCAAGTTCAACCTGAACTCCAAAGAGGGCCACTCCAAAGAGGTACACCACCATATCAGAGATGACAAGCACCTGTTCATCAACTACCCAGAACAAGCAAGTCTCTCTTGGCCCACCGTTGATGTAAACGTGCAAAGGAAGATGAAGCAAGCTAGTGGCAGCTTAGCAGATATCGCCACAGTCATAACGCTACTAGAAGAATACAGAGTGGCCTTGTCTTCAGGTATTTAAATCAGCATTTTCTACCCTTGAGGAAAGCCTAGATTTATTACACACAAAGATAAACAACCACAAACAGCAACTTCTTTCACTTGACACAACACAGACAAGATGCAGCTGAATGGATAATTAATGCGTTTATTAACGAATGGCTCGACATGGCCTACAGGGCTTTCTTCTGTGTGCTGCTCTCAAAGTGCCAGGGAGACCGCAAAATAATTTTCTATAGCCTACCGTATTTTCTGGACTGTAAGTCACGTTTTTTATTATGGAACAAACTGTGATTTATTCCAAAGTAACTTATATAATGCATTTAACATCAAATAATCTTAATGCAAACTGTTAAAAGTAGACACGTCCGCTCTGTTATGGTTCATGTTTGTGGCATATGCCAGAAAGATGTTTAAAAAGACTAAAGCAGCGCATTCTGTTGTTTTCTATATTTTTCAAAGGGATGAATTTTGCAGTCATTTTGAATTCACACAAATAAAAAGTAATTTTTTCCATTTCGAATGATGTCCTGCTCTTATCTGTATGACTGTAAATGACAGAGTATTAAGTTGTTTCCGTTGCTGAGGAAAGAAATTAAAGTGATCACACTGGCACCTCGCACGCTCACACAACATATCAGTGCACTGTTCATTATCAAAGTAAAGCACCGTCAACCAAACATAAAAAGTTATGCTTAATTAAATTTGTCTGTTGTACAATACCCTATAGGCTAAAGGCATTATCACTTGTATATTTGCTGACGGTTATTTTACTTGCATATTAGGACCCAACTGAAGAAGCTTTCTTTACAAAAATATTTTAGCAGGTAAATCGCAAACAGGCTATGGAAACTTTGGACTGAATGAGAGATGCAAGTCCAGTGTCTGTGCAGTTTCAGTGTCGATTCAAATAAATGTTTGTAACGGCACTATTTTATATAGGCTAGCATATTTTTTTACATGGCTATTCTTGTTTGTTTCCTGAATACCATTCATTTAAGGATTTGCCATGAAGTGAGGTGAAGTAAATGTTGTTTTAATATTGTTTATGTGTACACAGACAGCGAGCTGACAATGACTTGTTCTGGTTTAGTTGGCAGAGGAAAAAAAACATTGTTTTATTTATCAAATAATACCCAATATTCATGAAATAAACTCAGCAAAAACAAAGTTATGACTGGTGTGTATTTACACTTCACTACTGGTCTGTACATGACAAGGCAGGTTTATCCGTTTAGAGTTTATTTAACCCACTGTAACTTATTGGAATAGGCTACTCACCTTGTTATTATTTGCTTTGTTTATTCATTTATTTATCTGGAACAAAAAAAAAAAAAAAAAAAAAAAAATATCCTGCTTGCACTTTTAATGGCAGAAAATCATGACTTTCACTTTTTTTAATGTGTCGTAAAACAATCCTGCAAATCATGCTGAATTATATCAAAGGGTTCTGAGGGTATACTGTAGGGCAGAGGTCCCCAACCACTGGGTCGCAACCCACTACCGGGCCGTGGAAGAATTTCTACCGGGTCGCTAAAACGTTCTGGGGAAAATCTGTATAGATATGATGCTTTGTTATTTATTGTGCGTAAATGATTGTTCTAATTATTCTGTACTTTCGTTGTATGTGATATGGAGTAACAATTTGATGATTTCATGTTAAATTAATAAATAAAAGACTGCGCTGATCTGTCATATAATCTATTAGGACTTAAACGGATAGCAGTTGATCCGTGATAGTACAAACCAGGTCCAGACCACACCACGCGGCATGTGATTTGCAGATTAATTTGCCAATTTACACGTTGAGGCTATTTAAAACCACAAGAAGAAGAAACAAAACAGAACTCAATTGGTTACTTCTGCTCTGTTCTTGCACACACCCAAAGTGCACACAAGCATAGAGACGTGTTTCATACAGCGCAGCATACCGAGTTGATTCCTCTTTCATGTCTCCCTGCATTTAAGATTCATACGCATAGGGGTTTGCGGTTACGTTGCAATATTGGAAATATTTATAATATGTTTTAAACCATGAAGGCGAGTCAATGGATATCACACAAGAAAAGTGAAAACTTTGCGCATTAGTTATGCCAGTGAATGTCAATTCACTATACAGAAAGTGAAAGCTACTTAGTGGAAGTTAGACACAATCTTAACGTGAAAAAAAGTAACTTTGCTATCTCAATATGCTTCCTCAGATTGGATGGCAAACTACTGAAGTCAGTAATTTATCTGATATACAGTGGGTACGGAAAGTATTCAGACCCCTTTAAATTTTTCACTCTTTGTTATATTGCAGCCATTTGCTAAAATCATTTAAGTTCATTTTTTTTCCTCATTAATGTACACAGAGCACCCCATATTGACAGAAAAACACAGAATTGTTGACATTTTTGCAGATTTATTAAAAAAGAAAAACTGAAATATCACATGGTCCTAAGTATTCAGACCCTTTGCTCAGTATTTAGTAGAAGCACCCTTTTGATCTAATACAGCCATGAGTCTTTTTGGAAAGATGCAACAAGTTTTTCACACCTGGATTTGGGGATCCTCTGCCATTCCTCCTTGCAGATCCTCTCAAGTTCTGTCAGGTTGGATGGTAAACGTTGGTGGACAGCCATTTTTAGGTCTCTCCAGAGATGCTCAATTGGGTTTAAGTCAGGGCTCTGGCTGGGCCATTCAAGAACAGTCACGGAGTTGTTGTGAAGCCACTCCTTCGTTATTTTAGCTTTGTGCTTAGGGTCATTGTCTTGTTGGAAGGTAAACCTTCGGTCCAGTCTGAGGTCCTGAGCACTCTGGAGAAGGTTTTCGTCCAGGATATCCCTGTACTTGGCCGCATTCATCTTTCCCTCGATTGCAACCAGTCGTCCTGTCTCTGCAGCTGAAAAACACCCCCACAGCATGATGCTGCCACCACCATGCTTCACTGTTGGGACTGTATTGGACAGGTGATGAGCAGTGCCTGGTTTTCTCCACACATACCGCTTAGAATTAAGGCCAAAAAGTTCTATCTTGGTCTCATCAGACAAGAGAATCTTATTTCTCACCATCTTGGAGTCCTTCAGGTGTTTTTTAGCAAACTCCATGCGGGCTTTCATGTCTCTTGCACTGAGGAGAGGCTTCCGTCGGGCCACTCTGCCATAAAGCCCCGACTGGTGGAGGGCTGCAGTGATGGTTGACTTTCTACAACTTTCTCCCATCTCCCGACTGCATCTCTGGAGCTCAGCCACAGTGATCTTCGGGTTCTTCTTTACCTCTCTCACCAAGGCTCTTCTCCCCCGATAGCTCAGTTTGGCTGGATGGCCAGCTCTAGGAAGGGTTCTGGTCGTCCCAATCATCTTACATTTAAGGATTATGGAGGCCACTGTGCTCTTTGGCTTTTTTGTAACCTTGGCCAGATCTGTGCCTTGCCACAATTCTGTCTCTGAGCTCTTCAGGCAGTTCCTTTGACCTCATAATTCTCATTTGCTTTGACATGCACTGTGAGCTGTAAGGTCTTATATAGACAGGTGTGTGGCTTTCCTAATCAAGTCCAATCAGTATAATCAAACACAGCTGGACTCAAATGAAGGTGTAGAACCATCTCAAGGATGATCAGAAGAAATGGACAGCACCTGAGTTAAATATATGAGTGTCACAGCAAAGGGTCTGAATACTTACGACCATGTGATATTTCAGTTTTTCTTTTTTAATAAATCTGCAAAAATGTCAACAATTCTGTGTTTTTCTGTCAATATGGGGTGCTCTGTGTACATTAATGAGGAAAAAAAATGAACTTAAATGATTTTAGCAAATGGCTGCAATATAACAAAGAGTGAAAAATTTAAGGGGGTCTGAATACTTTCCGTACCCACTGTATATCTGACGTTATAACTGAAGCTGAAATGCATGAAAAAAAAAAAAACTCAATGGTTCTCGTAAAGCACGCATGTTGAAGCTTCTACTAACCATTTTTAATGTGTGTAAAATAAGGTTGAAAAAATGTAACTTGAATTTTTTAAGTTGAAATAAAATTGTAAGGAGTAAAAAGGGTTTTTTTCTTCAGAAATGTAATCAAGTAAAAGTACAAATATTTAAATTGTAGATGAATAAAGTAAAAATACCCCAAAATAACACTTAAGTACAATAATCAAGTAAAACATTTTACACGCCTCGGTATTTTGAGCTAAACCATTCACAAGGACTCTTCAAACTTTTGATTTCGTTTGCTTTGTTTTTAAACAGGAATTATAATTATTACAATGTTGCTTTTTATTCTTGGTGCAGTTCGCTTTACAAGTCACACGCGAGTAAACTGTCCTCTCATTGGTCAATGTTCCATGGTTTCTTTTTTGGGATTCTGCTCATAGCTGTCATCGTCGGGATGAATGACAACAGCTTCGCAGGCTTATTATTGTTTTTTTTTTTTTTTTGGTTTGTTTTTTGTAGCTGTCATTATAAATGTATCATTTTGAGCAGGAGTCCAGGACACGTTGGGAAAACATTTTTAAAATGCACCTACTACGAAGAAGAGCAATAAGACGACTTTATAAAATGAAAAGGCACTCTTTGATTTTGAATGGCAAAGATGTGCTCACCCACAGATATTTACAGGTTCATTTTAACTACTACTTTTCACTGAACTTGCGTAATTACCCATCATCCATTGTGATACAACTTGGTTCGTTGGTCCTTTGGATCGAATTGCTTGCTCACTGCAACCAAACCACTCCAGAGTTTGTTTTCGCTCAGAGCCGAGACCGCCTTGTTCAGGCGATCTCGGACCGATGGTTTTGGTGCGGATCCAAGTGCAACTGCCATATTTTACATATGCCCAAATGAACCGAGCTAACGGGGGAAATGCGCCAGGTTCTGAAACAACGGGCCAGGTGTGAAAGCACCCTTATATCTTGTAAAAGGGGCATAATAGGTCCTTTAATAATCAGTGAAAGTGTTTCTGTCTTCCTTTTATTCAGCTACAGTGATAGCCTGTTCGGGGTTTTCTGGAATGTCATAAGTTATATCACTTCTGTGAAAATTTCAGGGACCCTACTGTTGCTATTGTAGTGAACACAAATTTCACATACATCTAAGTGATAGATAAACTGCAGTTTATCATTCAGTTTAAAGGAATAGTTCACCCAAAAATGAAAATTACCCCATGATTAACTCATCTTCAAGCCATCCTAGGTGTATATGACTTTCTTCCTCCAGACGAACACAGTTGGAGTTATTTTAAAATTTATCCTGGCTCTTCCAAGCTTCATAATGGTGGTGGATAGTGGCTGTTATTTTGAAGCACCAGAAAGCGGATATATCAGTCATAAAACTAACCCATACGCCTCCAGGGGGGTTAACACATGTCTTTTGGAGTGGATGAAAGGGTTTTTGTAATAAAAATATTTATGTTTTAAAAATTATAAACTCAAATCACTGACATCCAGCAACGGCCGTATGCACGTTTGCGAGAGAGTTGAGTATCTAGTAGGTGTAACCATAGGATTTAACGTTACTCCGGTTCAAACAAATACGGCTGTTAAAAATACTTTTCTTATAGTGAAATCTGCTGACATTTTTAAATTATTTTAATTAAATTTCTATTTCAAATTTTTCAGTTAACGCGACCTCTGGTTATATGTCATTCGTCGAGTCAGAGGTCAGTGAAGAAGCCGGAACTCAACTCTCTCGCGTACTCGTATACGCCGTTGCCGGAAGTTAGTGATTTAAGTTAATAATTTTAAAAATATATATATTTTTGTTACAAAAACCCATTCATCCGCTTCAAAAGACATGTGTTAACCCCCTGGAAGCGTACTGGTTAGTTTTACGATGGATATATGCGCTTTTAGGAGCTTCAAAATAACAGCCACTATCCACCACCATTATAAAGCTTGAAGGACCCAGGATAAATGTTAAAATAACTCCGACTGTGTTCGTCTGGAAGAAGAAAAATCATATACACCTAGGATGGCTTGAGGATGAGTAAATCATGGGGAAATTTTAATTTTTGGGTGAACTATTCCTTTAATAGCATCAGGTTAAAGAGGGTAAATTTTATCATTCAGCTGTACTGTTCACATGCATTTTAGACACTAACATTATGTTATTGTTCTGTTATATTAATAATTGCACAATAATCTGCAATAATTGCACATCCTTGAATAATCAGGGTTTTACTTTAACTGTTCAGGTAACGTCAATGGTATGACCTATTTCACACAATGAGTTAGCAGCTTTATTAGCTTTATTTATTTAGTTTGGGCGGTTTGACTCAAGACTATTGCGCTTACTGTCAGAGAGCTGTCATCATCTGTTCATGTGATAATCAGTGCCTGTCCTGAGGAGGGATCACTCATGAGCTCATGAGTTATGGAAAGAACTGAAAGGACTAACACCTTTAATCACAATAACAAACAATCACAATAACAAACAAGATTAAAGACACTTGTTTAGGCTACCTTTAATTGAGTCTAACTTTAGTCTTTACACTGACAGAGAGTCTTCTTTTACCTGAACTTAGCAGAGCTGGGTGCTGATGGCATAGACATACTCCTGGCTTTAGCTCTGTTCTGGAACCCATTTGCATGGAAAGGCTCCTCACTGCAATCACAGGCTGAGCAACAGTAGGGAAAAGGTTCTGAGCTTGCATCTGACTTTAGCGTCCATTCAGACTCTACAGAATCCTCCATCTGGATGCAAAAGATGGAACAACACAGCAAAATATGAATGTAAGTTCACAAACAGACTGGATACACACAGAAAGATACGGCCTGGCAAGTTTCACTCAGGCCTAACATGCTGTGTTCAGGAAAAAGGTTTGGGAAAATCACACATAACAGGGAGGAACAATGCGCTATATACCCTCCACCTATTTAAACTATCTGTTCTCCTTATACCCTTAAGCCTGCTGAAACTAAAAGATCTCAGAAGTCATTTTTGTTTCACTAGAAAAAGATTTAACTAAAAGATTTTCTTTTTATTTATGTATTTATTTTAGGGAAATAACTGTATTTACGTCACTTTTATATTAACAGGAAAATTAGCCATCTTGGCTACATGACATAAACAGTGTTAGGGGTAACACATTACAAGTAACGCAAGTTACGTAATATTATTACTTTTTCCAAGTAACTAGTAAAGTAACGCATTACTTTTTAATTGACATAATTGAGTTACTTTTTTCAAATAAGTAACGCCTGTTACTTTCCCCCCCATTTATTGATTAAAAGCTCTCCTGTCCCCATGTTGAGAGAAATGTGAACATGCATTAATTCATCTTACTCACACAAAAAAACAGATTCAGTATTCCTCAAAATGAATAAAAACAGTGAAATTCAACTCAGAATATGATGCAAACCTGCAATAATTAAATGTTAAATAATACAAATATCCTTTATGCATTTAATACAATTTTATTAACCAATGTCTTTGCTGCCGATCTTCAATGATCCAATTCAACCATACTAATAAGCAAAAATTACTCAAGATAATCTAACATTTGTTTTCCTTTTTTCATTGCCGAAGAGTGGATATTTTTTCTTCTGCGGTCTACTGTACAGACAATTTACTTTTCTCAAAGCCTTCTTCTCAGAGTCTTTTGGTGTGAAAAGGCTTTCACATTTGCCAAAAATATAACTTTTTATATTAAAAACAAACAAGCAAGCCCTGCCCAGATAACCATTACTTTACATAAAAAGTAACTAAGTAATTCAGCATTAAAAATGTAATTAGTTACATTTTTAGGGAGTAACTCAATACTGTAATGCATTACTTTTAAAAGTAACTTTCCACAACACTGGGCATAAATTAAAATTATCCACTACTGGCATTTGTAATAATGAAGTTGATAAAATCAAATGTCACTCAACCGGTCCCCACTACTTCTTGAAACACAGTGACGCCCTTCAACCATATCAATGTACTACCATTTTATTTACTAGACAAAAACAAACAAGACACGAATCTGTAACAATCTGTGGAATGAGCATGAAAGTTTACACTGATTGCCCTTTCCTGTTTCTAAGCTTGCGAACTGTTTTAACAGCATTTTTTGTCGCGATCGCAGTAAAAATAATACATGCACCTGCTATGCCTACAATGTACGTGTCATACTTAGTTTTACAGAATATGTTATAAAGTAAACGCGTTTAAGCACCAGGTTAAGTGCGTTAGCCGCTAATGTGCCAGCTGAGTAGCAGTAACGTTACCTCACTTATTCTTGATCCCGATCCTTTCAAACAACAAAAAAAGCAGATATTTAGCCCACAGTGTGGCTAGCAATACAGCGGGCGTTATG
Organism: Labeo rohita; assembly: GCF_022985175.1. Lineage (NCBI taxonomy): Eukaryota > Metazoa > Chordata > Actinopteri > Cypriniformes > Cyprinidae > Labeo > Labeo rohita. The sequence continues at coordinate 95,725 of NC_066876.1, forward strand.
CCCTTTGACTCTGAATGTAGTAGGATAGTAATACTTCCATTGCTAAACGTCTCGGGACGGATACAGGGCTAACCGGTTCAACAGTCTATCTTCAGCTGTCATCTGAACACGAGCGCAACACTTCCTAGAGACGACATCAAACCTGCGCTCATTGGATTGGTCAAAAAGGCGGGTCTTGCTTTGAGTGATGAATATTCATTACTTAAAGCGTCCTTCTATAAGTAAAATAGATTTTTTTTGTTAAATCTCTCTTTAATATGAGAGAGAGAGAGAGAGAGAGAGAGAGAGAGAATGTTTGAGATGCCAAACACAGAAACAGCAAGGCACAGCAAGATGTACCTGCCTACACAGGAGGAACCTGTCATTCGGGGCACCCCAGTCAGAGGTGCTGGGTGTTTCTAAATCATGCAATCAAAATGATCCCCCTTATCTAATCCCACTATGGTATGGCAAGCCGTTCAGGAAATAATACATGAATATTGTGTGAATATGGATTGGTTCACTGGTTGAATGTATGGTTTAATGACAAACGCATTTGTTTATAATACATTGGTATAACCAGACATATATTGGTTTAGATACATCGGTCTGATCACATGCACATTGGGTTTGCTTCGTTGGTTCGTTCAAGTAAACATTGGGCTCCTCAATAATGCAATGGGGTTTCCTCAACTATATATTGGTTGAGATAAATCGGTTTCCTCAAGTATACATTGGTTTGTATGTATATTGTTTTATTCAAGTATATTATAGTTTAGATACATTGGTTAGCTCATGTATACGTTGGTTTGTTCAGCTGTATATTGGCTTAGATACATCGGTTTACTTAAGCTTATATTGTTTTTTTCAATTACATATTGGCTTAGACATATCGGTTTCCTCAACTGTGTATTGGTTATTATATATTGGTTTATTCAAGCATATATTGGTCTAGATACAACAGTTTACTGTATTTAGTAATTATTTTGAAGGAAAAAACACACACAAAAAAACCCCCACAAAAATACAAAAACATGCACATACTCCAAAAACATACACACGTTATAAAAAAACAATACACACATGTATATATATGTATGAATACATGTGTGTATCTTTTTTATTGCAACACAATGACTACATACTACATACAGATTGACATCATCTTACAGTATATCAGCTATGTGTATGCATATATAATCTTGTAAAAAAAAGGATCACGTCTGGTCTAGGTCACAGCCAGAGGACTTCATCTACATCAGCAAAAAAAAAAAAAAACTTCTGGTGTTGTAATCCTGCAATTCTACACAGTAATATATTGAAATATCCAACATACAGTTAATTGTGTTTATTATTATTTTATTACAGTTTTTTTTTTTTTTTTTTTTTTTTTTTTTTCGATTGCTTAGGCATAATTTTACACTTTTTTACAATTGCTTAGGTACAATTTTAAAAACAAGGCACAACACTACACACAATTTACACATCTGCATGCACAAGTAGCAGAACATCTCAGATCTTTTGCAAAACTAAACACTTAACTTTACAATAATTTAACAAAACCCAGGTTTGGTACCGTATGGCACACACATGGTTCATACAGATGGATTCTGTTTGAACCACTTATACACTCCTGTGCTTACAGTTTTTTTGACTGCTTACACACAAAATGTTTACTTGTCACACAATTTCTGAAATCTGACACCATTTTCAATTTCATAAAACACTATTTGCAAAACACAACACACATTTCTCTATGTAACACAAAAATCTATCTGAAATTATCTTGATTTCCTTTTTCAAACACAGCCAATCAAAATGCCACACTAATTCATCAGTGCCTCACATTAACGCTACACTTGTGTAAACACTCACTGCTTTACTTAACACCAACCAACCATGGCTTTAGAATAAGCTCTGGAATATGCTTTGAATAATCACCTTTTTCAAAATTATGTTTGGTTTCTGTCTTTACTTGTCACACAATTTCGGAAATCTGACACTCCAGCATCAGAACCACACACCAAATCTGCAAAACCATACGCTAATTCTCTGCCTTTGACTCAGTTGTCAATTTCATATAACACTTTTTGCAAAACACAATTCTCTATGTAACACACAAAAATCTAACAGGAAGTATCTAGAATTCCTTTTTCAAATACAGCTGATCAAAATGCCACACATAATTTATTTGTGCCTTACACTAACTCCTCACTTGTGTAAACACTCATTGCTTTACATAACACAAACCAATCATGGCTTTAGAATAGGCCTTGGAAAATGCTTTAGATTAATCACCTTTTTCTAAATTATGTTTGGTTTCTGTCCAACTACACATGGTTAAAATACACCACAAGTCAAAAGTTTCTGAACAGTAAGATTTTTATTTATTATTTTTTTTAAATTCTATTCTGCACACCAAGCCTGCATTTATGCAAAAGCAGTAATATTGTGAAATGTTTTTACTATTTAAAACAACTGCTTTCTAGTTTAATATATTTTAAAATGTAATATATTGTAATATATACAAAAAGCTAAATTTACAGCTTCATTACTCCAGTCTTTAGTGTCACATGATCCTTCAGAAATCATTATAATATGCTAATTTTCTGTTCAAGAAACATTTATTATTATTATAAAATATTTAAAACAGTTTAGTACATTTTTCTTAGGATTCTTTGATGAAGCGAAAGATATAAAGATCACAATTTATCTGAAATAAAACATTTTGTAACATTTTACACTATACCACTATACACTGAAAAGGTTGTCAGTTTTTTGTTTTGTTTTTTCTGGGGAAAGAAATTATAGAAATAAATACTTTTATTTAGCAAAGATGCTTTAAATTGATCAAAAATGATGCTAAAGACATGTTACAAAAGATTTCTATTTCAGATAAATGCTTCTGGACTTTCTATTCATCAGAGAAATGTTTTTGGAGCAGCAAATCAGAATCTTAGAATGATTTCTGAAGGATCATATGCTAAAATTTCAACTTTGAAAATTTTAAAATATATTCAATTATATAACAGATATTTTAAATAGTAACTACTACTGTAGTAAATTTTTACTGTAGTAAAAGTAGTAAACATACTGTTTTTGCTGTACTTTGGATCAAATAAATGCAGTCCTAGTGAGCAGAGTGTGCAAATCTTGGATTTGTGTCTAAAGTTTTGAAAAAAAGAGGCAAAGTTTTGAAAATAAGCAGCTGAAAAAAAACTGTAATGTTTTAAGATTTAAGATTTTTAAGATTTTTTTTAAAATTTTCTTCTGCTCACCAAGCCTGCATTTATATGATCCAAAATACAGCAAAAGCAGTAATACTGTGAACTATTTTTACCATTTAAAATCACTCCTTTTTCGTTGAATATATTTTAAAATGTAATATATTGTAATATGTACAAAAAGCTAAATTTATAGCATGATTACTTAAGTCTTCAGTGTCACATGATCCTTCAGAAATGATTCTATCATGCTGTTCAAAGAACATTAATATTATAAATATTTAAAACAGTTGAGTACATTTTTTCAGGATTCTTTGATGAATCAAAAGATATAAAGATCAGCATTTGTCTGAAATAAAAAGCTTTTGTAACATCATACACTATACCATTCAAAAGCCCCCATGTTTATTAACATGATAACAGGGGTGGTTGCTAGGGTGTTGCTATTCGGTTGCTAGGGTACTCAGGGTGGTTGCTAGGGCGGTTGCTAAGGTACCCAGGCTGGTTGCTATGGTGTTGCTATGCCGTTGCTAGGGTATCCAGGGTGGTTGCTAGGGAGTTGCTATGTGGTTGCTAGGGTACCCAAGGTGGTTGCTAAGGTGTTGCTATGCCGTTGCTAGGGTGTCCAGGGTGGTTGCTAGGGTGTTGCTATGCGGTTGCTAGAGTAACTGGGGTGGTTGCTAGGGTGGTTTCTAGGCCATTACTAGTTGTCACAGATCATTACTATGGAGTGTTGTAGAGTTCTTAGCATGTTCTTAACCTGATTTAGCACTTAGCTAATCACTTTTAGCATGTAGGTATTCACTGCTAGCATGACTAGCATCTTAAGGATTCCTATTTGCTAGCATGAGTCAAAAGAACCAAGTCCCATGTCTCTATGATGTTCTGATGTAGAGATATAGGACTTGCTAAATGGTTGCTAGGGTACTCTGTTTGGTTGCTAGGGAGTGGCTTGAAAGCTGCCAATGATGACACACTAAAGGCTGCTTGCCAGTATGAATGATATAAAGCAACCCCCATGTCTCTATGACATTCAGATTTGAAGATATGTCTGTGTGGGTTTGGGTTACTAGGGTGCTAGCTAGATAGATAGTAATGGTTAGATGATAGACAGATAGATAGATAGATAGATAGATAGATAGATAGATGAGTTTGAATGAGTTTAAATGGATTAGAAATACAGTACATAGAAGGGAAGTTTGATTGAGCCTCAAAGGATTCTGGGAGTTTTGACAGTTGAAATTTGAAAAGTGTTGGCTCATTTGAACATTCCGTCAATGTAAGTCTATGGGATTTTTCCGAGTTTTGAACGTCATTTTTAGGAAAACCGTAAGTCCGATCAGTTAGAAAAGATATAGCAACTCGAGTCAGACTAGTCTGAAGATCTGGGCTGAGTTTGGAGTTTGTAGAGTTAAAGGTCTAGGAGGAGTAGCAGTCAGAAATTTTAGTCTCAGAAGAATAATAATAACTAGATAAAAAAGTTTGTCAAGACAAACTTTAAGTTGGCTTGAGAAAGCCGGACCAGAAAGTTTGAAAAGTTTAAAAGTTTGAAAAGTTTGAAAAGTTTAAAAAGTTTGAAAAGTTTGAAAAGTTAAGAAGTTTCAAAAGTTTAAATTTAAATAGTTTAAGAAGTTTTAAGTTTGGATGGTTTTCAGTC
>NC_066876.1:199655-277628 GCF_022985175.1 Labeo rohita
AGGTTAGATGATAGATAGATAGATAGATAGATAGATAAGTTTAGATGATAGATAGATAGATAGATAGATAAGGTTAGATGATAGATAGATAGATAGATAGATAGATAAGGTTTGAAGATAGATAGATAGATAGATAGATAAGGTTTGAAGATAGATAGATAGATAGATAGATTAGTTATTAGTTAGAAAGAACATAGATATCTTAAAGCTTAATTGAGTATCAATGGCTTCTAGCAGTTTACATTAAACATAGTTCAAACAGACATGGACTTTTGGTCAATGAAAGTCTATGGGACTTTTTATGATTTTTAATATTAATTTTTAAGAAAACCGTAACTCAAACCAGTCTGAAAAGATATAGCACACTAAGTCAGAACAGTATGAAGATCTGACCCGAGTTTGGAGTATGTAGCTTGAACGGTCTAGGAGGAGTAGGTGTCCAAAAAATTTGCGTTAAGAAAAATAAGAAGAAGAATAATAATAAGTTTAAATACAATTTCAGTAAGTTGGCTTTCCCAAGCCAACTTAATAAGTTTAAATACAATTTCAGTAAGTTGGCTTTCCCAAGCCAACTTAATAATAATAAGAAGTTTAAATAGCAGATCAGTAAGTTGGCTTTCTCAAGCCAACTTAATAATAAGCTTAAGTAGCAGATCAGTAGGTTGGCTTTCTCAAGCCAACCTAATAATAACTTTAAGTTTAAGTAGCATATCAGTAAGTTGGCTTTCTCAAGCCAACTTAATAATAACTATAAGTTTAAGTCGGATTTCAGTAAGTTGGCTTTCTCAAGCCAACTTAATAAGAAGTTTAAATAGCATATCAGTAAGTTGGCTTTCTCAAGCCAACTTAATAATAACTATAAGTTTAAGTCAGATTTCAGTAAGTTGGCTTTCTCAAGCCAACTTAATAACTATAAGTTTAAGTCGGATTTCAGTAAGTTGGCTTTCTCAAGCCAACTTAATAATAACTATAAGTTTAAGTCGGATTTCAGTAAGTTGGCTTTCTCAAGCCAACTTAATAAGAAGTTTAAATAGCATATCAGTAAGTTGGCTTTCTCAAGCCAACTTAATAATAACTATAAGTTTAAGTCAGATTTCAGTAAGTTGGCTTTCTCAAGCCAACTTAATAACTATAAGTTTAAGTCGGATTTCAGTAAGTTGGCTTTCTCAAGCCAACTTAATAATAATAATAACTTTAAGTTTAAGTAGCATATCAGTAAGTTGGCTTTCTCAAGCCAACTTAATAACTTTAAGTTTAAGTAGCATATCAGTAAGTTGGCTTTCTCAAGCCAACTTAATTACTGTCTGAAAGCTTTCGAATGCTATATAATTTGTCAAGATTACTTTAGGTTTAGACAAAGAAATAGGTTTAAATGTATAATGGCAAGTGTCCCACAAGTTTCGGAGAGGGGCAATCTTAAAAAACAGTGGTTGAAAATATTTTTAGAAATCATAAATACAGATATTTATTCTTTGTAATGTGTGAATAACTGTATGTGTGTGTTAATTGTTTTTTACCTGATTGTATGTTTTTATCCCCATACTGTGATTTTTGAGGAATTGTATTCAATTTTTACCTGTACAACTGACTTATTTTCAGCATTAATAAGCATATTTAGTGGAGAATCACATCAAGAAAAAGCGTAATATTATTATTAATTTTCTACTCCGCTGAGGCTTAATTTTTCAAAAATCTTAATAATTATTTAAATAATAAATATTTAAATATTATAATAATAATAATCATAATATTCACACTCCAGTCCAGTTGGTGGCGGTAATCCACAATAAGCGAATTAATTAGCCACCATTAAGCCCGCGAAAGGCAACTTCTGGTTGTCGCGATTTAGCTCAAAGGGAAATGTATATAAATAATTACAATTAATAATGATTAATTACAATTATTTATATCAGCTGCCAGTAATAACTGTAGCAGAATTAATTTTCCATCAACGATTAGTTTAGTAATTATTTAAAAAAAAAAAACACACAAAAAAATGCAAAAACATGCACATACTCCAAAAAGATACATTATTAAAAAAAAAAAAATACACACATGTATATATATGTATGAATACATGTGTGTATCTTTTTTTATTGCAACACAATGACTACATAACATATACAGATTGACATCATCTTACAGTATATCAGCTATGTGTATGTGTTACGGATCTGGTCGGTGATCTGTGGACCGCTCACCACCAGATGTCGCTCTCACCTTCTTTACACACACTGACTGTTATACCACACCCCGGACTACATTACCCATCAGCCCCTGCTCTTATCACTTGCGTCCAATCAGAGACACTATTTAAACCCCGGTCTTCCTGTTTCGCACTGCCGAGTATTGAATTGTTTATCTTTCATACAAAGCGTTTCTCCGTGTTATTCTGTGTCTAGTTTTCTTGTTTTGCCTATCGGAACTCACGTCACAGCTGCCATAGCAGAGTCAAGTAAAGTTTCCGAGCCCAGGCAAGTTACAGCTGTATTTCCTGAGTCAAGTCAAGTTTCCGAGTCAAGTCAAGTTACAGCTGCATTTCCTGAGTCAAGTCAAGTTACAGTTGCGTTTCCCGAGTCAAGTCAAGTTGCAGCTGTGTTTCCTGAGTCAAGTCAAGTTTCCAAGTCCAGTCAAGTTACAGCAGCGTTTCCTGAGTCAAGTCAAGCTGCAGCTGCGTTACCCGAGTCAAGTCAAGTTGCAGCTTCAGTGTCCAGTCAAGCTTCCGAGTCAAGTCAAGCCAATGCTGTAGTTCCAGAGTCAAGCAAGTATACAGCTGCTGTTCCAGTATCAAATAAAGCCACAGCCGCTGCTCCAGAGTCTAGTCAAGCTACAGCTGCTGCTTCCAAGTCCAGTCAAGCTTGCAAGTTCAGCAACGTCAAGGCCGCCGTTCCTGCGTCAGCCAAGCCACAGCCTGCTAACGCCTCGTCAGCCAAGCCACAGCCTGCTAACGCCTCGTCAGCCAAGCCACAGCCTGCTAACGCCTCGTCAGCCAAGCCACAGCCTGCCAACGCCTCGTCAGCCAAGCCACAGCCTGCTAACGCTATGTCAACCAAGCCACGGCCTGTTCACGTCATGTCTTCTGCTCCTGAGTCTGCACCTATCATGGCCGCCCTTCCTGAAGCGGTTCCTGAGTCAAGTCACATTACAGCGGCTGTTCCAACTAAGTCTAGTCAAGTCACAGCCGTGGTTCCTGAGTCAAGCAAGGTCACAGCTGGGGTTCCTGAATCAAGCAAAGTTCAAGCTATGGTTCCTGAGCCAAACCGATTCAAAGCTGCCGCTCCTGAGTCAAGCAAGGTCAAAGCTGCCGCTCCTGAGTCAAGTAATGTCAAAGCTGCTGTTCCTGAGCAAAGTACGGTCAGGACTGAGGTTCTGGTGTCAACGAAAATCAGAACGGATCCTCCTGAGTCAAGTAAAACCACAGCTGATCTTCACGAGCCTAATCAAGTCACAATTGGTCTTCATGAACCAGGTCAAGTCACCGCTGATCTCCACGAGTCTAGTCCAGTAATTACTGAACTTCACAAGTCAGGTCAAGCCACAGCTGATCTCCATGAGCCAAGTCAAGCCTTAGCCGGTCCCCACGAACCAAGTCAGGTCACAGCTGATCACTGCAAATCAAGTCACGTCCCATCCGACGGCCCAGAGCCAAGCCACGTCTCGTCTGTCCGTCCAGAGCCAAGCCACGTCTCGTCTGTCCGTCCAGAGCCAAGCCATGCCTCGTTTGACCGCCCAGAGCCAAGTCACGTCTCATCTGACCGCCCAGAGCCAAGTCACGTCACAGTTGGTCTTCATGAGTCGAGTCCAGCCACAGCTGATCTTCGTAAGTTCAGTCCAGTCACAGTTAATCATTGCGAGCCAAGTCAAGTCACACTTGGTCACCACAAGCCAAGTCAAGTCAGAGTTGTTGTTCCTGTGTCAAGTCGAGTCACGGCAGTATCTTCTGAGTTAAGTAAAGTCACAGTCGAACTCCACAAACCAAGTCAAGTCTCAGTTGATCTCCCAGAGCCTTGCCATGTCTTGTCTGACGGCCCAGAACCTCGCCGTGTCTCGTCCGACACCCCAAGGGCACGGCCTGTCATGATGGCCAGCGTGCTGGACCCACCACTGGTGTCAGTGCGGTCAGCCAGCCTTCCAGTGGAATTAGCGCCTTCTGAATCCACCAGTAAGGAGACCCTACTTCCCGCTGCTGCTCTTCCTTTAATGGCAGTTGCCATTTGGTGTGTGTGGGCTGCACACTGTGTCCCTGAGATCACGTCTGTTCACAAGTCAGCCCCTGAGGTCACGTCTGTTCACAGGTCAGCCCCTGAGGTCTGGTCTATTCACAAGTCAGCCCCTGAGATCACGTCTGTTCACAAGTCAGCCCCTGAGGTCACGTCTGTTCACAAGTCAGCCCCTGAGGTCACGTCTGTTCACAGGTCAGCCCCTGAGGTCTGGTCTATTCACAAGTCAGCCCCTGAGATCACGTCTGTTCACAAGTCAGCTCCTGAGGTCACGTCTGTTCACAAGTCAGCTCCTGAGGTCACGTCTGTTCACAAGTCAGCTCCTGAGGTCACATCTGTTAACAAGCCTGCTCCAGAGCTTCCGTCTGTTCACAAGCCTGCTCCAGAGCTCCCGTCTGATCACAAGCCTGCTCCAGAGCTCCCGTCTGATCACAAACCTGCTCCAGAGCCCCCGTCTGATCACAAGCCTGCTCCAGAGCTCCCATCTGATCACAAGCCTGCTCCAGAGCTCCCGTCTGATCACAAGCCTGCTCCAGAGCTCTCTTCGGTCGGAGAAGCCGCGCCAATGCCTCCTGAGGTGTCAGCTTCGGCTGTAGATCCTCCTATGGAGGCGGCGTTCCCTTACGAACTCTCTGCTTCTCTCCTCATTCTGTCTGCCTCCTCTGTCCCTGCTTTCCCTAGGTCCCAGTCCATGACGCGGGTTCCTGCTCTGCCCTGGAGGGTCCCTGCGCCTCCTGTTCCGCCCTGGAGGGTCCCTGTGCCTCCTGTTCCGCCCTGGAGGGTCCCTGTGCCACCCTGGAGGGTCCCTGCTCCTCCTGTTCCGCCCTGGTGGGCTCCTGCGCCTCCTGCTCCGCCTCCGGCTCCGGCTCCGCTCCGGCCCTTGCCCTGTCTCACCCCCGCCCCACCACTCCCCTGGACTATGGTTCGTTTGGAGCGTCTGGAAGCCGCTCTTTGGGGGGGCTCCTGGTCGGTGAGCTGTGGACCGCTCACCACCAGATGTCGCTCCACCTTCTTTACACACACTGACTGTTATACCACACCCCGACTACATTACCCATCAGCCACTGCTTTATCTTTCCAATCAGAGACACTAAAACCCCGGTCTTCCTGTTTCTCCGTGAATTGTTTATCTTTCTGTGTTTCTCCGTGTTATTCTGTGTCTAGTTTTCTTGTTTTGCCTATCGGAACTCTTGCCTGTCTGACCACTCTACTGCCTCGCCCACACGGATTACGTTCGCCGCTGGATTGACCCTCGCCTGTCACGGATTACTCTTGTCTCGCCGTCCATACACCTGTTTGCCATTGTCTGACCCTGCCTGCCTGACCGACCATGTCTGGGACCATGTCCCAATAATAAAAGTGTGCATATGGATCCGCTCGTCTCTCGTCTCGCTCCCTCCGTTACAGTATGTATATATAATCTTGTAAAAAAAGCATCACGTCTGGTCTAGGTCACAGCCAGAGGACTTCATCTACATCAGCAAAAAAACCTTCTGGTGTTGTAATCCTGCAATTCTACACAATAATATATTGAAATGTCCAAAATACAGTTAATTGTGTTCATTATTATTTTATTACAGTTTTTTTTTTTTTTTTCCTTCGATTGCTTAGGCATAATTTTACAGTTTTTTAGAGTGGCTTACGCACAATGTTAAAAACAAGGCACAACACTACACACAATTTACACATCTGCATGCACAAGTAGCAGAACATCTCAGATCTTTTGCAAAACTAAACACTTAACTTTACAATAATTTAACAAAACCCAGGTTTGGTACCGTATGGCACACACATGGTTCATACAGCTGGATTCTGTTTGAACCACTTATACACTGCTGTGCTTACAGTTTTTTTGACTGCTTACACACAAAATGTTTACTTGTCACACAATTTCTGAAATGTGACACCATTTTCAATTTCATAAAACACTATTTGCAAAACACAACACACATTTCTCTGTGTAACACAAAAATCTATCTGAAATTATCTTGATTTCCTTTTTCAAACACAGCCAATCAAAATGCCACACTAATTCATCAGTGCCTCACATTAACGCTACACTTGTGCAAACACTCACTGCTTTACTTAACACCAACCAATCATGGCTTTAGAATAAGCTCTGGAATATGCTTTGAATAATCACCTTTTTCAAAAATATGTTTGGCTTCTGTCCTTACTTGTCACACAGTTTTGGAAATCTGACACTCCAACACCAGAACCACACACCAAATCTGCAAAACCATACGCTAATTCTCTGCCTTTGACTCAGTTGTCAATGTCATATAACACTTTTTGCAAAACACAACACACAATTCTCTATGTAACACACAAAAATCTAACAGGAAGTATCTTAAATTCCTTTTTCAAACACAGCTGATCAAAATGCCACACATAATTTATTTGTGCCTCACACTAACTCCTCACTTGTGTAAACACTCATTGCTTTACATAACACAAACCAATCATGGCCTTAGAATAGGTCTTGGAAAATGCTTTGGATTAATCACCTTTTTCAAAATTATGTTTGGTTTCTGTCTAACTACACATGGTTAAAATACACTACAAGTCAAAAGTTTCTGAACAGTAGATTTTTAATTATTATTATTATTTTTAATTCTATTCTGCACACCAAGCCTGCATTTATGCAAAAGCGGTAATATTGTGAAATGTTTTTACTATTTAAAACAACTGCTTTCTAGTTTAATATATTTTAAAATGTAATATATTGTAATATATACAAAAAGCTAAATTTACAGCTTCATTACTCCAGTCTTTAGTGTCACATGATCCTTCAGAAATCATTATAATATGCTGATTTTCTGTTCAAGAAACATTTATTATTATTATAAATATTTAAAACAGTTTAGTACATTTTTCTCAGGATTCTTTGATGAAGCGAAAGATATAAAGATCACAATTTATCTGAAATAAAAAGGTTTTTGTAACATTTTACACTATACCACTATACACTGAAAAGCTTATCAGTTTTTTGTTTTGTTTTTTCTGGGAAAAGAAATTCTTTCAAAGATGCTTTAAATTGATCAAAAATGATGCTAAAGACATGTTACAAAAGATTTCTATTTCAGATAAATGCTTTTGGACTTTCTATTCATCAGAGAAATGTTTTTGGAGCAGCAAATCAGACTCTTAGAATGATTTCTGAAGGATCATATGCTAAAATTTCAACTTTGAAAATTTTAAAATATATTCAAATATAAAACAGTTATTTTAAATAGTAACTACTACTGTAGTAAATTTTTACTGTAGTAAAAGTAGTAAACATACTGTTTTTGCTGTACTTTGGATCAAATAAATGCAGTCCTAGTGAGCAGAGTGTGCAAATCTTGGATTTGTGTGTAAAGTTTTGAAAAATAGAGGCAAAGTTTTGAAAATGTGTGTAAGCAGCTGAAAAAAAAACTGTAATGTTTTAAGATTTAAGATTTTTTAAATTTTTTTTTAAATTCTCTTCTGCTCACCAAGCCTGTGTTTATATGATCTAAAATAAAGCAATAGCAGTAATACTGTGAACTATTTTTACTATTTAAAATCACTCCTTTCTTGCTGAATATATTTTAAAATGTAATATATTGTAATATGTACAAAAAACTAAATTTATAGCATCATTACTGAAGTATTCAGTGTCACATGATCCTTCAGAAATCATTCTAGCATGCTGTTCAAAGAACATTAATATTATAAATATTTAAAACAGTTGAGTACATTTTTTCAGGATTCTTTGATGAATCAAAAGATATAAAGATCAGCATTTGTCTGAAATAAAAAGCTTTTGTAACATCATACACTATACCATTTAAAAGCAATGGGAATAGTAGTCCGGGGTGTAGAACAACAGTCAACGTGTAATGATAGGGTGAGAGTGACATCTGGTGGTGAGCGGACCGCGGAACATTGACAAGATTCGTGACATAGCCCCCCCCCCCAAGGAGCGGCTTCCAGACGCTCCAACAGCAAAACAGTCCTGGGGAGCGGTGGGAGGGCCAGGAGACTGAGGCAGAACCGGCAGGGAGGAAGCCTTCCAGGGCGGAGCCGGAGGTGCAGGAGCCCTCCAGGGCGGAGCCGGAGGCAGAGCAGGAGCCCTCCAGGGCGGAGCAGGAGGCACGGGAGCCCCCAGGGCGGAGCCGGAGGCGGAGCAGGAGCCCTCCAGGACGGAGGCGGAGCAGGAGGCGCGGGAGCCCCCCAGGGTGGAGCCGGAGGCGGAGCAGAAGCTCTCCAGGGCGGAGCGGGAAGCGCAGGGGCCCTCCAGGGCAGAGCAGGCACCCGCGTCAGGGACTGGGACCTGGGAAGAGCAGGGATAGAGGAGACAAACAGAAGATCAGGAGGGGCAGGAGCCCTCCAGGGCAGAGCAGGAGGCGCAGAGGCCCTCCAGGGCAGAGCAGGAGGCGCAGGGGCCCTCCAGGGCAGAGCAGGAGGCACCGAAGCCCTCCAGGGCGGAACAGGAGGCGCAGGGACCCTCCAGGGCGGAACAGGAACCCGCGTCATGGGCTGGGACCTGGGGAGAGCAGGGACAGAGGAGGCAGAGAGAATAGGGAGAGAAGCAGAGAGACCAAAGGATAACGCCGCCTCCATAGGAGGATCTACAGCCAATGCTGACACCTCTGGAGGCATTGGCGCAGCTTCTCTGATGGAAAAGGCCTCTGGAGTGGACTTGAGACCAGACGGGACCTCTGGAGTGGACTTGAGACCAGACGGGACCTCTGGAGCAGACTTGAGACCAGACGGGACCTCTGGAGCAGACTTGAGACCAGACAGGACCTCTGGAGCAGACTTGAGACCAGACGGGACCTCTGGAGCAGACTTGAGACCAGACAGGACCTCTGGAGCAGACTTGTGAACAGACGTGACCTCGGGAGCAGACTTGTGAACAGACGTGACCTCCGAAGCACAGCAAATGGCAACCGCCATTAAGGGAAGAACAGCAGCGGGTGGCAGGCCCTCTTTAATGGTGGTCTTAGAAGGTGTAGATGCCACTGGGATGTTTGCTGCCCTCACTGACACTAGTGGTGGGTCCAGCACGCTGGCCATCATGATAGGCCGTGACCTTGGGATGTCAGACGAGACGTGGCGTGGCTCTGGTCAGTCAGACGAAACATGGCGAGGCTCTGGGCCGTCAGGCGGGACGTGACTTTACTCTGGGCCGTCAAGCGGGACATGACTTGACTCTGGGCCGTCTGGCGGGACGTGACTTGACTCTGGACAGATAGACGAGACATAACGGGGCTCTGGAAGGTCAGACGAGATGTGACTTGGCTCGGGAACAGCAGCAATAACTTCACTTGGCTCATGAAGATCAGCTGTGGTTTGACTTGGTTCGTGGAGATTGGCTGTGACTTGGCCTGGCTTGTGAAGACCAGTAGTGAACTGACTTGACTCTTGGAGATCAGCAGTGATTTGACTTGGCTCGTGAAGAACAGTAGTGGCCTGTTTTGACTCATGGAGATCAGCGGTGACTTGACTTGGCTTGTGATGACCAGCTGTAACTTGGCTTGGTTCATGGAAATCAGCTGTAACGTGACTTGACTGGGGAACAATATGGCTTGACTCAGGAACGATAGCTGTAACGTGACTTGACTCGTGGGGAACAGCTGTGACTTGGCTTGGCTCATGGAGAACGACGGCTGTGTCTTGGCTTGACTCATGGAGAACGACAGCTGTGTCTTGGCTTGACTCATGGAGAACAACAGCTTTGGCTTGACTTGACTTGACACAGCTGCAACTTGGGGCACCGCTGTCGCCGCCATTAGGGCAGCGCTATCCGCAGCTGTCGTCATTGCTCGAGCGCGCTCTAGCGTGGCCGCCATTTCGCGAGCGATCCAGGCGGCCAGCGGTCCCGTGGTGTCGCGCTCCTCCTCCGCGACACCCACGGTAAATGGAGAATCCACACACAAAAGTGCAAAGTCCAGAAATTCCACGAGTGATAAACGCGGACACTCGCGTCTTAGTCTCGCCTTCAGTGGCTCGTTAACACCATCACAAAAAATCTCTATCATCGTACAGTCCGGGAGGGTGGAATAATTAGCGATGGCCAAAAACTCACGGATGTGTTGTTCGAGTGTGCGCGGTCCTTGTTTTATCCTGAATAGTATCCTGTCTGTGTCCATATCTGTTGAATGTCCGGGAGTGAAGCTGCTGGATCCTTGTGTGACGGAGTATTCTGTAACGGGGAGTGAGAGGCGAGAGGCGAGCGGATCCATAAGCGAGCTTTTATTTAAGGGACGAGACAGATACATAGTTGAACAGGCAGGGTCAAACAGGAGCAAACAGGTAAATCACGGGCAAGACGTAGAGAATAATCCTTAAAACAAGCGAAAGTCCAAAAGGGCAGGTGGCGAGACAGACAACAATGGGGGAGCCAGGCGAGAGAACGAAACACTGGGAACTAGGAACTCGGGATAAAGGAAACTAGGGAACGCTAACAATAGAACACAAACAACAACTCAATACTCCGTGGCTTGCATGGGGAAAGTCCGGGGCTTTTATAGAGCTGCTGATTGGTCACGGGTGTTGACGCAATCAGCGTGATGGGTGATGGGAATAGTAGTCCGGGGTGTAGAACAACAGTCAACGTGTAATGATAGGGTGAGAGTGACATCTGGTGGTGAGCGGACCGCGGAACATTGACCAGATTCGTGACAAGAACATTCTATTCTAATTTTAAAATTACTGTCTGAAAGCTTTCGAATGCTATATAGTTTGTCAAGATCACTTTAGGTTTAGACAAAGAAATAGGTTTAAATGTATAATGGCAAGTGTCCCACACGTTTCGGAGAGGGGCAATCTTAAAAATAGTAGTTGAAAATATTTTTAGAAATCATAAATACAGATATTTATTCTTTGTAATGTGTGAATAACTGTATGTGTGTGTTAATTGTTTTTTACCTGATTGTATGTTTTTTTCCCCATACTGTGATTTTTGAGGAATTGTATTCAATTTTTACCTGTACAACTGACTTATTTTCAGCATTAATAAGCATATTTAGTGGATAATTACATCAAGAAAATGCATAATATTATTAATAATTTTTTACTCCGCTGAGGCTTAATTTTTCAAAAATCTTAATAATTATTTAAATAATAAATATTTAAATATTATAATCATAATAATCATAATATCCACACTCCAGTCCAGTTGGTGGCGGTAATCCACAATAAGCGAATTAATCAGCCACCATTAAGCCCGCGAAAGGCAACTCCTGGTTGTCACGATTTAGCTCAAAGGGAAATGTATATAAATAATTACAATTAATAATGATTAATTACAATTATTTATATCAGCTGCCAGTAATAACTGTAGCAGAATTAATTTTCTATCAACTAATCTGTTCACCCAGTGAACATTCAGTATAATTTTTATATCAACTCTAAGAAATTATATTTTCTTGGCCACAGAAAATAACTTTCTTAGAGTACCATTGCATTAGAGCATGTAGCTCAAATCGGAATCGTAAAAGGACATTAATTTGTAAGACAGAATCAGAATCAACACTCATGTAATTTGTGCACAAGAGTTATTAACGAAGGACTAACACATAACTAATCTAAACAAACAAACATGAAATCACTCATACATAGGGGAAGGGTCAGTGAGAAGCAGTTAGAGAGAGACAAGGAAATGAAGCTATGAAAAGAGTCAGTTAACCACCCGAGTGAAACCATCAGTGCTGTCTACAGCTTATACTAAACCTCTGTTCTGTTTAGTTAAATGTACAATACTTGCATTGCCTTGGGCGTTGAACGATCTTTGAAGTGTCTGAATGCAGTCTCGGGTGAAAGTCTTGATGGTTGGAGCAGTGGTGGTTTTTGAATTGCGATCACGTTCTTCCGGGTCTGAAGAGTGATGAACTCCAAAGATGCTCTGACTCGATGGTGACTGGGAGTTTCTTCCCATGTGAAAATTGAAGAAGAACCAAGAGCTGAGAGGGACTCAGCTGAAGTCCTGTGATCTTTGGGGAATGGAAAGACAAGGCCGCAAGGTCTAGCGCGCACTTAGGGAAGTCCTGAAGAGTTCTAGCTCATCTTCTTAGGTTCTAAAAGAACCACTGACTGACTGAGGCGAGTCATGAAAATAAATTCCAGGGTTGAGTGGAAATGTCTAGCTCTTTGTGGTCGAGAGCCACAGCTCTGTATGTTGGGGCCTGTCGGGCCCGCCGAGCACGCCCTGTGCCGGCTCAGGCTCCCCGTGGGTTCCTCCACACGGGCAGCGATCGGGAGAAGAAGAGAGCGAAGAGAGGGGGAGGCGATCAATCGTTTGATGCCTTTAAGCTCTCTGGAGGTTGCGCCTCCAGAAGGTCCATGAACCAATGGTAACTGGTTCCAATGGAGGGAAAGTTTACGACTCTTTGTCTGTGAGCATGGTATTTTGCATATGTAATAAGATTGGGTGTTGATGCAAAAACTACTAAGGTTTCTTAAAACACTAATATGTTGCATAGGTATCAACATCTAATTTACACCATCTTTTAGATCATCAAAATACAAATTCAAAGAGACCAAACATGGCATAGGTGGGTTATACGGCTAGTTATCTATCATAATGCATGCATAAAACAGTAGAACACAAATACAAATACAACAGACAAAATTAAAATACAATGCAGTAATACTGTACACAATGACCTGGGCTATGTGGGATAGGAAGGTCAAAGAAAGGTTTGTCTGTGATTGAATAGGAAAGAGTCCATTTCTATAGGCATTGTGTCTTCCCTATAGGCAAATGTAGTGTGCTCTGTTTGCATTCCTTGAAGCAATAAAACCTATGATATCAGATGGTCGCCCTGGCAACTGGGGTGTTAGTTGCTTTGGGGGGTTGTCTCCAAAACTCCAGCATATAGCTGGGTTGTTGGTTTTAAAGATTATTTGTTAAATGTAAATATTAATGTATGTCTGATTGGTCCAGATGCTACATGGTCATTTCTTAGAAAGGCAAGCATGGTGGAGAGAGCCATTTCAATTACAGAAGCAATTTTGTCTAACGAAGAGCTGATAAATACTTTGGCTCATGCTATTACCTGACAAAACACTGTCGAAAGAGAAGTTGACTCTCTCTTTCGACAGAGAAATATTTCACCAACCAGTGGGACGTCGAGGGGGACGTCGAGGCCCAATTTGGCCTCCTGGTCCCAGGTATAATCTGAGAAGGCATTTTCTGCGTGACAGACCCGGGTACTTCTTCCTCTCCTTCTTGTTACTTAACCCTCTGTGTCACTAAAATGAACTAAAACTCAGCGAATACTCCACACAGAGTCATGAGAGATATATCTATAGAAAGTCTGACGTGTCTACTTTTAAATGAAGTAAGTTTTATCGAAAACAAATATCATGTGTTAAAGTAATCTGTATGAAACCAACACCAAGTCCAGTCTTTTTCGTCAGACCTAATTATTTTTCATTTGATCACGCCCACAAGCTACTTACACTTTTGATATTATAATCAGCCACGTGGAGACGCAAGCGGTGTCCTGCCCACATCAATATAAACAAAGCAGCGAGACTTGACTTCGTTGTTTATCTCTGTGTAACGCCACGCCAGCAGAGGGAGCCCTCAACCATAGACTGTCTGTTACCGCTCCCTCTGCTGCTTCTACAGTGACTTCCTGTTTGGCAGCCATAAAAGGCAGGCCGTGCCAAACTAACCTCGTGAAGTATTGTTTTGCTGTGCGGACTCTACTAAGCGTTTTCTCTTGTTTCATTGCCTTGTTTTTTTGCCATGGTTTTGTTTCTTGTCATTGTTTTGCCATTGTTTAGTTCTAGTTCATTGCCATAGTTTTGCCTAGTTTCATAGCCTTGTTCATTTGTTACTTTGGACTGCTCTCTCTGGTGTTTTGACCCCTTGTCTGTTTTATTGGATTTACGCTCTCGCCTTGCTCAGGATATTACTGTTTGTTTGGTTATCGACCCTGCCTGTTTTGACTACTCTGTGTCCAATAAAGCTCGCACTTGGATCTTATACGCTTCCCTGGAGTCTCCGTTACACTCTGCTACTTGCATCTTGTTACTGGAAGAAGACACGCTGTGAGGAGTAAGATTTATATTTCCCTCAGAGGAAGAGCGCGATGCGATGCACGGCGAGATCCACCGAAAGAGTAAGTCTTTCTTTTATTAGCCTACTTACGTTAGTTGTTGTATTACTGTAATATAACTTGTACACATTATAGTAGTTAGATTGTTTCCAAACTATAATTCCTGACTACATGTGCAATCAAGTGAAACGTTATGAAGTATGTTTCATTTCATTGCATCGAAATGTTTCACGATGCCAGGATGTTTTTAATGTTCTATAAAATAAAAATGACGCAATATAAAAGTAAGTGTTTACACTGTAACACTGAATGATAGAGTCTAAGATTGTTTAGACCAAACTACTGTCATATACTCTGTTCGCGAATAGATGTTTATGACGTGCTTCACAATAATAAATTAGTTTCCCAGATATAAAATGGTTTTGTATTGTATAATACATACAAAGCATGCTTGTGTTTATGACTATAAATTCATATTTATTTATCATATAACAATAGGATAATATTAGTTTATTATTAATACTCTGTTCATAAATAGATGTTTAACGTGCTAAACAATAATAATTCGTTTCTCAGATATAAAATGCCATTTTTTAAAATAGTATAAAGCATGTGTGAGTCTATGACTACAAAATCATACTATATGTATATATTACAGAAGCTCCTGATATTAACAAAACTGTCAAAACTTCTCCAGGGTGCCAAAACACCCTCAGACCCCAGAGGGTAATAAAGTAAAAAATAGCATTTGACCAGAGAAGCTGGTCTAATTGGTAATACATATGTATTATGTCTGCTTTAATTAATCATTAGCTAATGATTTGCAAATATGTTATGACTTTACTTATTGAGTGTTACAACCCCTGGCTCAGAGGGAAGCAACAAAGAGGACACACACGTGGCTTTGACTGAGCTCAAAAGGAAAAGACTTTATTAATCAACAATTCCAAAAATAAAAAAATAATGTAATAAGACAATAAGACATTTCTGTAAGCGTAAGTTTCATCAGTGCATAATGCGAGGTGTCTGAATGAACGTGTAATGTGGTGTTGCTGTGTCAAGAAAATGCAAAGTCCAACACATAAACAAAAACGGGGAACCAAAACAAAACCAAAGACAAAGCAAAATCTAAAATCAAACAAACAAACCCAAAAGAAGGAGAAACTCAAACAAAGCCTCAAACCAAAGTCCCCCACGCTAACAAGTCAGTCAATCTCTTTTAAAAGAAGCGCCCCAGCCGGCGTCAGGTGCACCCAATAAACTGCACCCAACAGATTCAATCGTAGGCGGAGCAACCAGTCATCACACTCCCAAAAAGAAACGTGCAGGGATCGTCACACCCCTTCCCATAAGACAGGGACTCCCCCAAAGTTCTCTGTAACAAAAACACTACAAGTTACACAAAAAAGCAAAATCAGAAGCAACGACAGTTCTCACATCCCAAAGAATTTAAGGGAGTGTATACTAAAGAAATCCGATAGCTGCTCTATAATACTCAAACGCGTGACAGCGCATCTGCTACCATAATTTCAGATCCTTGAACATGTCGAGTTTCTAAACAAAAAAAAATAAAAATTACAGGACCACCGAACAAATCTCTGGTTCGGACACTGCAAATAACTCAAAAACGTTATGGTCGGTGTATATACACAAGAGGCACGCTGAAATTTAAGGTTAACGGCAAAATGTTACACTGCCCAAATGCCGCCGTTTAACCTACTTTATGCCCCCCCACATCAGTTGAGGAGTCCTCCCATCATTACGAGAAGGGGCATCTCCAAACAACACGGGGAAACTAAGTAAGAGCTGACATAACTGCTGACATTTTACCGGAGTTAACTGACCAAGAATGCGCTCCAAATTGTACAATAATTCCAATTTTTTTTAATGACCACAAAACACGCCCTCACCAGGCGAAATTCTCTCATCTTCCTCCCCCACCAAAGCCACCTTACCCCCATCAATAGGTGCGTCAGAAAGTACTGACTGCAATGAAATTTCACTTTCTGCAGGATTAACTTAATTTTCATAATATGGTTTTGACAAGTTTACATGATACCGTTTAACTAATGTCTTCCGTGGCGGAGTTATGACTTTACTACAGTCTTGCCGTACAGAATCCACAATGAGATGTTTGAACAGTTCACCAGTTGCCGGAATCTGTTTTACAGGCACAGGTTTTCAAGACGTACGGTAGCGCTGAAGCGATAGTGGGAGCTGCGGCCTGTGCTGGAATTGATGACACAGACGGATGTATCCATTCTGATGGTTTTAAAATTATAAAAGCAACCGTCATGGTCATACTGGAACACCTTATCAACAAAAAGCTGAAAGAACTTTGTGTTGGTTGTGAACTGGACCACCCCAGTCAACTTAGACGCTCATGTTTGTTTGAACCCAACGCCTATTTCTTTAATGCTACTTCGAGGAACTGTCACATAATCTGATAAAGCCAGAGCTAAAGCACATTATAGCTCAAGCATTGAACTGATACGGTTTAAGGGTTAATCCATAGAGGATCCAGGGTTCGGTGAATGCTATTTTGTGTGAACTACGTGACTTGGTCTACATTGTAGAGAAGCTTCGCCAGGTCAGAGAAAAAGTTGTGGATGTCAACAGTGAACAGATTGTCTATGACACTGTGGACAGTTGGAAGGGTAGTGCACACATGGCATAACTATAACATTGCCATGGGGAACACATGTTGTGTTAACGCTCTGACAAAAACTATGTTTAAACAAAATATTAGATGTGAAATGATCAACTTGCTGTACAAGATCATTAATGACAATCCTGATGTATCCTTACCAGTAAACGGATGCGGTGTTGATGCCAAACGTTTTACAAATCTCAAAAAACAAATGACCATTGTAAGAGCGATGTCAAATGACTGGAATGATGTGATGCTTATGTGTATTAATGTGGGTGACCCAATTTCTGTGACCATCAGAAAAATACTAGACCTAATGATTGAATGTGGTAGCAGGATTAGAATTGCTGACATTTTGTGTCTGTGTACATATGTAACAGATCTATGTGTGGTGTTGGTTTCAACAAATGATCAGACGATTGTATGTGAGATTATCGATACGCTGGTTGGCTACATGATTGAGAAAAATGTTGTAATGTGTGTAAAGTTTCTTCAGTACATTAATGATGTTTGAAAATGTTGGATTATTTTGAGTTACTTTTGATAAATAAAAACCAATACACTTAAACTCTTATGTGTTATTCTTTTGTAACCTCTGAAGTGACATGTCCGAAGAGATACTGAAAAAGATTTACTATACTCCTTCTAACCCTGGTTCTTTAGGGGGTAAAAAACTATTAAAAGATGCCGTTTTAAAGGAAACAGGCATTCGCTTAACTAATAAACAGATTTCAGACTGGCTAGCTGGCAAGGATGCTTACACACTACACAGGACAGCACCTCTAAAATACAAAAGGAACAGAGTTTTTGTCTATGGCATCAACATGCAGTTCCAAGCAGATCTAGTAGACATGTCGGCATATACTAAGGAAAATGACAACAACCATTTTCTGTTGATATGCATAGATGTGTTCAGTAAATATGCATGCGTGTGGGTGTTAAAATCAAGAGTGGGGTAGAGGTGGCTAAGGCCTTTGAATCTATATTAAAAGAGGGACGAGTACCACAGAAATTACAGACAGATATAGGAAAAGAGTTTTTTAACAAACAATTTCAAAATATAACAAAAAAGTACAACATCACACATTTTGCAACAGAAACAGAGTTGAAAGTGTCTATTATTGAACGCTTTATTCGCAGCTACAAAGCAAAAATGTTTCGGTATTTAAGCTATCACAGAAGCATCAAGATGAGACCAATCGATGTTTGCAAAGAAAATGTACCCACGGTGCTACATAACCTATATGGGTCTAAGGTTTTGCACAGACGGGGATGTTATTGATGGAGATTTTTATGAGAAGGAATTGCAAAAAATATATGTGAGCAAGAACATAACTTTTAAAATAGAAAACATTTTGGACAGGAAGCGACAAGGACGATCAACAAAGGTATTGGTCCACTGGGTCGGATGGCCTTCAAAATTCAGTACATGGGTAAATGAGAAAGATGTTGTAGATGTGCAGACACCAAAAAAGAAACCAGGCATAGATGTGTACTCATTCATTTTAAAAAAACAGTCATGTCTGAGGGTGGATTTTATTTGACACTCCCCTGCAATGCGTCGTTAGCTGTTTATCCGGAAAACACTATTTCCAGTTATAGAACTATGCTGGCAAGAACTATAAACCTAAAAGGACAATGGGAGATTGGTTTGATTGAATGTGAATACCCTATATCGTGGTACACATTTCCAGAGGAAGATGGTGCTTATATTATTACAAGCGGTCAAAACATACAGAAAGATGACGAGGAAGAAGTCTCTGAACGATACACTGTTGGTGATGGGATTAAGATTCAAATCAACAACGGTAGTCAAAGTATGCCAAAGCTATGTAACACACTAAACGGGTTATTACGAGGATGTTCTATCTCTGATTAGAGAAAAAAACACAACTCTACCTCCTGGGATGTCACTTGGATATGATCATATAAAAAAACAGAGTCTTTCTAAAGGCCCCACCAAAGATGTCGCTGACATTTTATGGGAAGCTAGCTGTTATATTAGGGTTAAAGCCAGGGGTGGCTATAGAATCTGTAAATCAACCTAACAAAGACTATAGTGGTGGGGGAGCCATAGCGGTGACATATGCCCCATATCAAGCGGACATAAACTGTGGTTTCTACAGCTTATATATATACACAGATATCATTGAATATCAGTCAGTTGGTGATGCGTTCGTCCTGTTTCTGAGATGTGTGCATATAGATGGTGAGAATAATAATATTGTCAGTGTTAGATACGATAAGGCACATTACGTACCAGTCAATAAAGCCTCCATCACAGAGATAGCCATAGAGGTAAAAGACTATCAGAATCAAAACATACGTTTTACTTACGGAAAGTGCTAAGCTACATTTCAGACCCGTGAAACGGGATTTAAAAAAAAAAAAAAATAATGCCATACCCATGTACTTACAAAATGGATCCAGAGCGATACATGGCCTATTACCAAAACCAAGCAGGTAATGGGCTCCCTGGCTATGCAGGGGGCGGAGTTATGTACGGCTCAGGCATTGGTAGATTGTTTCGTAAGCTTTTTCGTATGACAATCCCGTTACTGAGACAAGGATTCAGCATTGCCAAGCCACATCTTAAATCAACTGCAAAAAACATACTAAGTGATGTTGTTACCAATACACTAACACACTCCTTTAACAACAATAACGCTCAAGAGGGATCCGGACTAATGGTAATGTCTCGCAAAAGAATCTCTAGACCACCGGGGGCCAGGAGGAGTGGTCAAACACAAAAGAAAAGAAAACGTGCACCTAAAAAGACATCAGTCATAAAACGCAAGTGCAAGGAGACACCAAACCAAGGAGACACCAAAACGTGTTAAGTTGAAGAGATTTGTCAAAACAATATTCTAGATAATGGCGTTAATACACAACATGTCAGAAGAATGTATTAAATCTGAACTTGACCTATTCACAGTGCCTCTGACACAAACTGCTATTGAAAAAAACGCCTATATAGAGATGCCCCCATTATCGGCGATTTTAGACACAGCGCCTTTGGAATTTTTCATTGCCGGGACCGGGGAGGATTACATCGACCTAAACAACACATTGTTATTTTTGCGGGTCAAAATTACTAATACCAACGGTACAGATATTGCAGACGGAGCCCCAGTGGGCCTTATCAACTATGCAGGAGCGACAATATTTTCACAAGTTGACGTGTCGTTGGGGGATTGCTTGATATCACAGAGCACAAACACGCATCCTTATCGCTGTCTTATTGAGTGTCTTCTTAATTATGATAAACACACCGTGGAAACACTTTTCTCTGCTGGATTATTCTATAAAGATAGAGCCGGTCACATGGATGCTGCAGACCCCGCTGGAGGAAATCACGGTCTGACAAAGAGAGCCGCCTTTACCAATACCAGTAATGTTGTCGAACTACTTGCACCCATTCACAGTGATATCTTCTTTCAAGAAAAACTGATGCTTAATGGGGTTGACATTAAAATACGCATGACTAGGGGTAAAGACGAATTCTGTCTGATGAGGAGTGATAATGTCGCCTATAAACTAAACATTGTGTCGGCCTCACTATTTGTGAAAAAAGTGAGTGTCTTACCTGCCATGAGGTTAGGACATGCACAAGCGCTGCTCTCAACCACCGCTAAGTATCCCATTGACCGAGTGTGTGTTAAAAACTTCTCAATCCCTCCAGGCTCGTGAGTCTGCAATCAAGAAAACTTATTCTTAGGAACTCTACTAAAATCTATTGTACTAGCTATGATTGATAACGATGCCTTCACAGGGTCAATAAAAAAAATCCATTTGTGTTTAAAAATTATGACTTATGACTGATCATGGATAAGATTTCATGCAACACCGATTTTCTCTGTGTCCTCCCTTGCGACTATTTACCACAAACACCTTTAAGTAAATTACCATCATCGGTAATATTTAATTCAAAGGGGTCAAATCATGTGGGCGAACACTGGATAGCCATTTACATAAACGAGGATGGCTTATCAATGTTTTTCGATAGCTTCGGGAACAAACCTGATGACATCCGTTTTCCGTCGAAAACGGAACTAAATTCTAGAATCGTTCGTGTCACAAATCAAGCCTCTGTGGCTCCCTCCGATCACCCTCACAGGGAACCATCACCTGAATATTAACTGACTTTTCGGACTCCATTTCCCATAACCCCGTGCCTGGGGATGATCACCTGCACAAGTGTCGGCCATTTTCTCAGACTATTTAAGCAGTGCTCTCCCTACCCTCTTAGCGAAGTCTTGTTTTGCCATTGCTGACATTTCTGAGCGTTTCTCTCCTGTTTGTTTCATTGTTACCAACCTGGACTGTTGTTTCTCTGCCGATCGTGCTGCTGCCTGCCTTGTGGATTTACTCTGTAATGCTGCCTGCCCTGACCTTTTGCCTTGCCTACGCTATCCCTTACGCCGTTGATTGATCATTACCCTGTCTGATTTGGATTGTGATTTAATAAAGCTGCACATGGATCCCAACTCCACTAACTCTCCATTACAGAAGACTTCGCCTGAAACCGATCCAGCAGCTTTCTATCAACTCACCATCGAATGATCTGCTCAAGCATCAGTCCTGACATCTCACCAGCAACAGCTTAATCGACTCACCTCAGTAACAGAAGAGCTGGTAAAGGCCCTTCAAGCTCTCCGTCTGCCATTACCCGAAGCTAGCGTTCCTCACCCAAACCCACCTCCACCAGCTACTACTACAGCACCTGCTACAGCCAGTCCTCGCCTGGCATTTCCGGAAAAGTTTGATGGATCACTTACAAAGTGTAAGGGATTCTTGCTTCAATGCTCCTTGTTTGTTAATCAACAGCCCATGTTGTATCTGACAGACAATAGCCGCATTGCATTTGTTTGTTCTCTAACCGGGAGAGCGCTGGACTGGGCTACTGCTGTGTGGAGTGAGGACAGCACCATTTTTCCCTCTTTCGCTACTTTCATTCAACGCTTCAAAGATGCTTTTGAACACCCAGCTGGTGGCAAGGAGGTTGGCGAACAACTATTGTCCCTCCGGCAAGGAAAGCTCAGTTTATTCAGATTATTCTCTCTCCTTCCGCACACTCTTTGCTGCGCAAACTGGGTGGCTGGATGATCCCCTCAAACTCCTTTTCCGCAAGGGTCTAAAAGTCGCAAAATTGCGACAAGACGTCATACTCATTAAAACAGACTGTAGTTTCTAATATGGTGTAATATCTCATTTGTATTCCCTACCACTAGATGGCAGACATGTAGTACTTTGATTCTAGACCAAAATTACGTCATGTTCCTATTCAACATGTTTGAGGAAATAGCGAAGCAAGTGAACTATCGTATCTGATGCGGAAGCAGTTCAGTTCATAGCGTGCGAGTGAATTGTGAGTTTTGTGAGAGAAAATCGCCAAATAAAAAGTAAAAAGTTGTACTGTAAGGATGTGTTGCACGTTATTCGCCGATTCTGACTCTGAAGGGGAATATTTGCCTTTTGGAAATGACGATCGATCGTCTAATAATCGCGCATCTCCCGGTACATCTTTACAGCGCAATGGTGCTGCCGTCAAGGGGAAAGTGTTCATGAAGCACAAAAAAAGCAATCGTTCAAAAAAAGCAGGGGTGAACGTGGGGCTGGAAGTAGCACTAGCTCTCTGGAATCAGCAGCGCTGAATCCAGCGCCCCACAGAGGTGGGAGTGGCCGTGCTGTGCGTGCGAGAGCCGGGAGACATGGTAGAGGCAGCGGGGTGATCTGGATCATGCGTTTTACTACTGTATATTATAGTAATATAGTAATAATGTAGTACTTTCTCCTGTTTTATTGTTGGTTTCCTCTTTTCTGATCATTTGGAAAGAGGATAAAAAGACCAAAAAAATCGCATGCAGATAAGTTCAAACATTCATTCAATATCTATTATTTCCTGAATATTACTGATAACCTGATCAAAAAATAGCCTACTGTTCACATACGTTTTACTACTAGTATAGTAATATAGTAATAATTTTGTGCTTTCTCCTGTGTTATTGTTGGTTTCCTCTTTTCTGATAATTTGGAATGAGGATAAAAAGACCAAAACAAACAAACAAAAAAAAAAAACCATGCAAATAAGTTCAAACATCAATTCAATATCAACTATTTCCTAAATATTGTGAAATTCAAGATGGCCGCCCCTCATGAAGTCATAATATGCAAATTCGATTAGTATATTTACACCCCACATAAACTTTTGGTCATGCCCAACATTTTTCTAATTTACAGTAGACCTCTATCTTTAAGCCCTTTCAAGCCACAAGCTTTTGAAATCTTAATATCAAAATTCAGCATTTTTCAAAAAAAACCCTGGCGCCTAAAGGGTTAATGCTGAGCTGCAGTCAGAACTAGCCTGCCGTGATGAGGACCGATCCCTGGATCAATTCATTGACCTGGCAATCCGCACTGACAATCTCATCCACTCACAACGACAACCTCGACACTCCTCTAGTCCCTCTACTGCGGCACCGTTGCAACCAGAGACTGAACCTATGCAGATCGGCTTTACTCGTCTCAGCGTGGAGGAGAGAGAGAGACATATTCACCAGAATCTGTGTCTTTACTGCGGATTATCTGGACACATGAGAGCATCTTCCCCCACTCATCCACCTCATAACTCTTCTACGGTGATTCAGAATCCCAGTCAATCCTCCAGCGTAGAAATACCAGTTACCTTAAAGGTTAATGGGGAGGTTATTAACACCATGGTTCTTATTGACTCAGGGGCAGCGGGAAATTTTATTGATGTTGATTTCTCCAAGACTCATAATATTCCCCTTGTTCCCTGTGAATCTCGTTTGGCAGTGGCAGCACTAGACATACGTCCCCTGGGCTCTGGCCAGGTTCAATTCACCACCAGAGATATATCACTGTGCACAGGAGCCTTTCACACTGAGACCATCCGTTTATTCGTCTTTCAATCCCCCCAGACTCCTATCATCTTGGGGCTTCCCTGGCTAGAGAAGCACAACCCGTGTATTTCATGGACTGAGAAACAGATAATTTAGTGGTCTGATACCTGACGCCAACATTGTCTAAATTTGACTCCTCAAAAGACTATAATTGAACCCACCAATGCACTCAAACTCCCTGTGGAATACCACGATTTCATCGAGGCCTTCAGCAAAACCAAAGCTTCACAACTACCTCCTCATCGTTCAAGTGATTGTGCCATCAACCTTCTGCCTGGTTCACATCTACCCAAAGGCCGAGTTTTTCACCTAGCACAGCCTGAATCTGAAGCCACGAAGTCTTACATCGAGGAGGAAATGGCCAAGGGCTTCATTCGACCATCCACTTCACCAGCCAGGAGGACCAGGAAGAGGCTGGTGACCAGGGAGCCCCTCCCATCATCATAGACAGCGAGGAGGCATATCGAGTTCAAGAGATTCTGGACTCCCGTCGCGGGGACAGGTTGCTCCAGTACCTAGTGGAGTGGGAGGGATATGGTCCTGAGGAGCGGTCTTGGGTCAATGCAGAGGACAAATCAAGCCTCTGTGTCTCCCTACCCTCTTCGCGAAGTCTTGTTTCTATTGCTGACAGTTCTGAGCTTTTTTGTCCTGTTTGTTTCATTGCTGCCAACCTGGACGGTTGTTTCTCTGCCGATCGTTCTGCTGCCTGCCTTTTGACCCTGCCTGCCTTGTGGATTTACTCTGTACCCTGTATGCTGCCTGCCCTGACCTTTTGCCTGGACTCTGTGTATGATTTTACCTTGCCTACGTTATCCCTTACACCGTTGATTGATTATTACCTGTCTGATTTGGATTGTGATTTAATAAAGCTGCACATGGATTCCAACTCCACTGACTCTCCATTACAGTTTGATATTCTACCATGCAAGTCCAAGATTTTTCATCAGACACCTGTGGCCAACATTGCATGTTCTTTCTCTACCACATGGCAAAGGGTCGTGATTATGAATATGTTCTGAACCTATACAGTGATGATTTAATTAAAAATGACAAATGTGTGGCAGCTTTTGTGAAAAAATCTCAATGTAATGAATGTTTTCAACTGTGTTCAGTGTGTGCAAACCGGTGAGGTGTTTATGTCTTATGTTTAATATTTTCAATAAAAACTGAAGAAAAAAGAAATGTGGTCTCTCCGATTGGTAAAACCTTGATAACAATACTCACATACGTATGGGGTACCAATAAAAGCATGTAGGTTTTTTATCATAAAATAATGATTGTCGTGAAGGTAGAAAAACACAGTTTTATGATGTGGTGCATCTGTGTTGGTATATTTCTCCAACTCCCCAGTGTTCGATCTATAGAAGACCACTATTTTGATATTCAACATGCGTTCAAACCATGTGATATCATTAAGCGCTATCTTTTGTTGATCCGTGTACCCAATAGCCTTCTGCAACGATGACGCTACAGATTCTAGCTCTGTGTGCGGTTTCTGAGGGTTTAGAAAGTGTGCTAAGCAGATTGCAAAGCAAAGATTGGATGAGATGTTCATAGGGACGAAAAGATGAAGTCTGTTTTTATGAATCACTTCATCATGAGCAAGATCACATATTTTTCGACGTGCACCACCATTTTTACTTCTTGCTACAGACACTCTTAAATTTAAACTCTCATTAAACTGCACATCAGAGTTGCTCTGCATGATCTTTTCAAGCTGATTGGTAAAGAGATCAACAATGTAATCACTGCCCGGTGACAAGAGTGTATTAACATCTGATGTCAGGCTAGCACCTCTCAAGTTAACGTTAATTAAACTTGCATCTCCACCTAACAACCTGGAAAATGCCACTATTTCAGAAAGTGTGTCATATAAAAATACTGTGTAGTCTGCTAGATCTGTAAAAGATATTTCCCTGAGATTTATAATCCTATGGATTTCCAAACCATTGAACCGTGCTCGAGGTATTACAGAGTATCCGGCCACATCGCCACCCTCTCTTACAAATGATTCTATTTCATCGTGAGTAAGACCCATGTTTGAGGCGGTAAGGTCAAGCGTACGGTGTGGCTGGTTACCTAATCCCTCACCAGTTTGTTGAGAAATCACAAATTGTTCAAGATCAAAATCAAAAATTGGTTCTGTTGGCGGTTCTACTACCTCACCAGTGTGTTGAGAATTTACAAATTGTTCAAAATCAAAATCAAAAATTGGTTCTGGAGGAGGTTCTGCTACCTCACCAGTGTGTTGAGAATTTACAAATTGTCCAAGACCAAAATCAAAATCAAAAATTGGTTCTGGAGGAGCTTCTGCTACCTCACCAGTCTGTCGAGAATTTACAAATTGTTCAGAATCAAAAATTGGTTCTGGAAGAGGTTCTGCCCTTGATCGTACAGTGTTTATTAATTTTAACAATCTAGCGGACTTGTGTTTTTTCATTTCATCAACAGTCTGAATGAGATGGAGCAATTTTTCTGTAGTGCTTTGTTGATCATTATGATCATCCCTACTACATCTTAACGGAGGACCATGATCATCATCATATGACTCCCGACAACTTTTTGCAGTTATTGTAACCATAATTTATGTTCAAATATTCACACCACACAACCGTGAGCAAAAAAAATAAAGATGTCTAAAATAATACACACTTAGGTCGAAAAAGAAAATAGGACTCACCAGCGTTATTTAAACATCCCCAGTAGTTAATTTAACAGTGTAACAGTCATTTCCTGATCACGAGCTGTTTGTTCATGTCCACCATCATGACGTTTTTTTGCATCGCAATTATTTGTTTAAGGATGATGCCGTGTTTCTGCAGCGTCATTGTCACAGTCTGATTAAAACGTGCTTGCTCCTCATGGGTCCTCTGATGGTATTATTCTTTTCTGGTTCTTCACAACCGTATTCAAAAAGTTCAGAATTTCCTTGTTTGCGTCGTTCTGCACTTAGTTCTTGTAATCCTCTTGGTTTGAAGGAAGATTATCAGCATCAACGTCTGAATTTACAGCATTTTCACTTATCTCTGGGGGTTGGTTTAATTCTCCCTCTTGTTCCACACTAGACACCTGGTTCATATCACATTTGTCCCATGCTAGAACAAAATGCTCAATTCCAGATTGTAGTTTCTTCTGACGGGTTTAAAATAATAATAATAATCATGATTATTTTAATAATAATAATAATAATAATAATAATAATAATAATAATAAAGAGAATAATTTCATGTGATTCCTCTATATTTACCATCTGATTGTCTTGGTCGTTTTCGCTCTGGTGTGTTGGGTATGACCCAGAGATCGCGGGGGCTTACTTTCTTTTGTGCACGTGGTTGAACCTTCACAGTTGCGGGCACATCTTGACCTACCCTCCAAAATCGGATAGTAACTCTTGCCTTTTAACAACTACACCAGAACTACCATCAGCAAATGCACGGGGTGGTGGTATAGTGTTAGCAAAACAACCTATGTGAATAACAATGAAAAATGTGAATGAGATTTTTTTTAATTTTTTTTTTAACGGTATGGTATAGATATAGTAATAATAATATTAAAAAGCTACCGAGCAGGTGTGTGTTGTCAGGCCTCCTCTCTCTCGTCTCACCTCCGACGTCAGGCTGTGGAGGTCGTACTGCAGGTGAGCAAAAAGAAAGAAACTATCATAAACACACGACCATTATACACATTGGTATGTTTTTTTTTCCATATAATTTAAAATAATATAAATAAGATACAATGATGAATCATACCGCCTGCATTCAGCGCGATGAGTTCACTGACAATCGTCTCAAGACCGTGTTCTGCATAGAAGACATCACATCGCCTGTTTAAGCAAGCGTGATCTTACACATTGATCACATTTAAATAAATTTGAGATTTAAAACAACAAATGTTTAAAATAACTTACCGTTAGGAGAGACAGACATTTTACAAATGTTGTCCTGAGTTACAGTTTACCCGCTGAAGAGATGTTTTTGGAGAAGCAATAAAGTAAAAACGTAAACCCAAACACGCAAGTTACGTTAAGACGTTTCCGTATACCGCACGCGATGAGGACTCTCCCGCGGTATTTGTATTCACTGCGAGCTGATCCTGCAAAAAAGGGGGTTGTGTTATATGTAGCCACACCCACCTCAAGGAAACGCAATGGCG
This sequence comes from Labeo rohita, assembly GCF_022985175.1. Taxonomy (NCBI): domain Eukaryota; kingdom Metazoa; phylum Chordata; class Actinopteri; order Cypriniformes; family Cyprinidae; genus Labeo; species Labeo rohita. Next base: position 227,638 of record NC_066876.1, read on the forward strand.
TGAAACATAACATTCTAACGAGTACTATTTTTAGTTGAAATCGATGTAAACTATTCTTTTCATATAAAAAGAGATAGTTTTACCTATTTTAAAACACCATTCTCTTTTTTCCATGTTTAGAAAAAAAAAAAAGATTTAAAAAGTTTTTGAACTCTGATGAACTCTTTGATTCTTGATTAACTCTTTTTACACAACAACAACAACAACAACAAAAACCAGTATAAACCACATATTGTATATAGTATTTCTTAACATTTATGAGTATTCTGATTCATTTTATTCATTTTCAGATAACATCCATTAATTTTTTCTAAAGTCTAGTGTCTTTTCTAGATTGGTTTGGTTAGTTGTTAATCTTAATAATGTTTTGTCTTTTGTTTTAACAAAACTCTGATAATTAGACAATACTGATCTTCTCTAAGATGTTAGCAAGTAGAATTTTTATTGATCATGTTTTTTACACCAGACATGACACCTTTTTTCTTTTCCACACCTTGATAAGCCACACATCCAGACAACAACCTATTTAGCATGGTTGTAGATGGACCTGATAGACAGACTGTTGGTGTCTAGACACCAGTCTTGCTAAGGTATCAACCTAAAACGCAAACATGGAAGTCATACTTTCAGACAAACTCCTTGCACGCAGGGGGTAGATGTAGATGGGCCCAGTAGGCCGGTATCTAAACATTAGCATCTATCGTAGTGATCAAACAACAAACAGATCCTCTTTGAGGTGACAATACACACACATTTGCTCAGCCATTTTTCCACAATTAGGACAAAACCCAAAACTCCCAGACTGTTAGCAAAAGGTCTGGAAGAAGCAACACCATAAAACATCAGGGAAGCGGGAGAGATAAAACATCATAAATCCACTCATAAATCCAATTAGTCAAATCTAACATCTGTTTTGATCTTTTGATTTACACAACCACTGTTATGTCACTCAGAGGTGGCAGGACCCTGGTGACATGGCAGTCAGAGTGACAGAGGGGTCATAAACATAAATTAAGACATAAATCTGATCATGTACACATTGGACATATGACTACCTGTCCATCAACGCATAAATCCGGTCATAAATCAGGTCATAAATCATAAACTGAACGTTTAGTGTATTATATTACTACTCCCTTTATCCCTCTTTTCTCTTATCCCTGCCCGAGTCACCACACAGGCAGCATCTTGATCCACTGAATTCTGCTCCATTCTGTTTTTATTATTAAGTGCAACTATGGGAAACACTGGACCACTAGCCCAGACACGTTCACCTTCCAGTCCATTTCCTAAAATAATATGAACTCCTTTAACTGGGAAAGCTGGTCTCACACCCAATACAACCTCACCTTGAATACTGTATGTAAAGGCACAGACAAAACATTTATCCCTATTCCCCGAATTAAAACATTCTCACCAGTACAAGACTGCGAGGAAAAGGGTAAAACCGATGCCAAAATAAAGAAATTGATCGATCACGTGTCCCGCAAAATTTTAACAGGGATCTTCTCCTCTCCTCCAACTAAAGACACCCGCCCTTCTGTAATAAAAGGAGTCTAGGAAGAGAAAGAGTCAACAGATTTTTCAGTAACTTTACTTTCCGATAAAACCGGAGCTGCGAGAACAGACGACTTAACAGGGGAACATGTACGTTTTACACGGATTGGCCAGGCTCGAACACCGGTCACACCCAACGATCCCTCTTACCGGAGTATTAATTATCTCACACCTGCACCCCATCAACCACACCCTTTATAAGCACACACCGCACAACAGTCACTGTCCGGGCTCGTCTCTACGAAGCGGACCAATTGTGTCTCTCTATGCGAGTGCACGATACCTGTTACTTACCTGCAATTACTTACCTGTGTCTCTTGTGTTCCAGTCAGTCGTCCTTGTCCTTCAGCGGTGTGTGCTCGTTCAGCCATCCTCGTTATCCTGGAATATCTACGAGAGGAAAAGATTGTTAATCAGCGCAGTATCCATTTCAGAACATTCTAGACTGTTGACGTTTACTCACCTGTCAAACATCTTCAATCTCCGTGTTACTCCTGTGTGAAATCAATAAACTGTTCAACCGATTACTTACCTGGTGTTCCGTCTGCTTCTATGACAGAAGCCCGGACCCTAAACAGATTGCAGCATGAGCACGGAGGATCCCTTTCAGGAGTTGGTGGACTCGCTCCGCCGGGTTTTGCTGCGCCCGGCTTTCACCATGTCACCTCCGCCAACCTGCGAATCAGCACCTTCACCGAGCACTTCTTCGCTACCAGTTCCGTCCAGTCCCATGGCTCGACCAGCGCCCTACTCTGGCCGGGCGGAGGAGTGCAACGGATTTCTGTTACAATGCTCATTAACCTTTACCATGCAACCAACGCTGTATCCTAGCGACCAATCTAAAATTGCTTTCATCATTTCTCTACTCTCAGGTTCCGCTTTACAATGGGCAGAAACTCTTTGGCTCCAAACCGGGCCGGCCATGCGAACCATCCAGTCATTCATCTCACATTTCAAAGAGGTTTTCGGTCAGTCTAGCTCAGCCATTTCAGCGGGAGAACAACTATACCATCTCAAGCAAGGTACTATGTCCATTCATGAATATTCTCTAAAATTCAGAACATTGGCCGCTGCGAGTGGATGGAACGAGAGATCGCTATTGACCACCTACCGGCTAGGTTTGGAGCCCAAACTTCGCTTGCAACTGGCAGCCCTTGATGATCATATTGGACTGGAAAAATTCATCCAACACTCCATCCGATGTTCTGATCGCATGACATCATATCTCTCAGAAGAAACCGCACTCCTCCGTCGACCAGAGCAGAATTCCCCTCCAGAACCAGCCACCGAACCCATGATCCTCGACTCTGGGAAACTGTCATCTACTGAGCGGCAGAGGAGGCTGACCAGAGGAGGCTGGGGTCTCTGTTTATATTGCAGGGCAGTGGTCACATGAAGTTGAACTGCCCTTCACGACCAAGACGAACCTGTGTGAGTGTTCTTCAGTCTGAAACGGAAAAATTGCTTCCACTGACCACTAATGTTATAGTAACTACGGTCTTGAATTCTGTTACAGTCACAGCCCTCATCGACTCCGGGTCAGCTGGTAACTTCATCTCGGGAACCCTCTGCCGCCAGCTCAAGCTCCGCACTTTCGCCACGTCTACCAAGTACCAGATTCACTCCATAACTGGGGAATTACTCTCTCGGAAACAAGTACAACGTCAATGTGACTTCATTCAACTTCAACTTGGATTACTGCACAAGGAACAAATCAAGCTGCTGGTTCTGGAGGGCGCCACTGTTGACATCATCTTAGGGCGCCCGTGGCTGGTGAAGCATAATCCCATCATCTCTTGGGGCACAGGAGAAGTACTACGATGGGGTGAAGACTGCAACCTCGACTGCTTCCCAGACTTACCACAACCAGTTAAGAAGAGCATACCCGTCTGTGTCACTTCTGTTGAAAGTCCAGTGAGTAACCAGTCTGTCGAAATTCCTGCCATGTACTCTGACTATGCGGATGTATTTTGCCCCAAGAGAGCTTCCCAGCTACCTCCTCATCGGCCATGGGACTGCGCGATTGACCTTGTTCCTAATGCCTCGCTGCCCAAGGGAAGGATTTACCCGTTATCGCTTCCTGAGAGTAAGGCCATGGAGGAGTACATCCGGGAGGCTCTGAGTCAGGAGTATATACGTCCATCTACATCACCTGCAGCTTCAAGTTTCTTCTTTGTCTCCAAAAAAGATGGAGGGCTACGTCCGTGTATCGACTATCGTGTTCTCAACCATCACACCATTAAATTCCGTTACCCCCCTTCCTCTCGTCCCAGCTGCCCTGGAACAACTTCGTTTGGCCGTAATCTTCACCAAATTGGACCTCCGCAGCGCATATAACCTGATCAAAATCCGAAAAGGGGATGAATGGAAGACGGCATTCGTGACCCCTACTGGTCACTATGAGTATCAGGTAATGCCCTATGGATTAGTAAACGCCCCCTCTGTCTTTCAAAACTTCATTCATGAGGTTCTCCGAGAATTCCTTCATCACTTCGCCATCGTCTACATAGATGATATCCTGATCTACTCGAATAGTGAGGCTGAACATCCACATCACGTTGCGGAGGTCCTCCAAAGACTACGAGAGCATCAACTATATCTGAAGGCTGAGAAATGTTCATTCCACCAGAAATCTGTTCAGTTCCTAGGTTATATCATCGATCATCACAGAGTTCGCATGGACGAGGGGAAGGTGGAAGCTGTTGTTTCCTGGACCAAACCCAACTCCATCAAAGAACTGCAGAGATTCCTGGGGTTTGCAAACTTCTACCGTCGGTTCATCAAAGGGTACAGTCAAATTACTAATCCCCTTACTAATCTTCTGAAAGGACATCCAAAGACTCTCAACTGGACCACTGAAGCCACCACATCATTTGAAACACTGAAGAAGGCCTTCACTCAAGCCCCACTCCTGACTCATCCTGACCCAAATTTGCCTTTTGTTGTGGAAGTAGATGCATCCACCACTGGAGTCGGAGCTGTCCTTTCCCAACATCATGGTAATCCTCCACGACTCCATCCATGTGCCTATTTCTCCAGGAAGCTCAGCCCGGCGGAGAGAAATTATGACATCGGAAACAGGGAGTTACTGGCCATCAAGCTTGCCCTAGAGGAGTGGCGACACTGGTTGGAGGGAGCCAACCATCCATTCCAGGTAATCATGGATCATAAGAATTTACAGTACCTACGAGACGCCAAACGTCTATGTCCCAGACAAGCCAGATGGGCACTCTTCTTCACCAGGTTCAATTTCTCAATCTCTTACCGTCCTGGATCAAAGAACGTCCGAGCAGATGCCCTATCACGTCTTTCCGAAGGTGAAACTAATACTGAGGCTCCTTCCTCTATCATTCCTAACCATGTCATCGTCAGTCCTATAGATTGGACCGAACCTCCAGTCGTCGCCACTCCTGAACCCAGGGTCCCGCCGGGCTGCCCTCCAGGACGCAAATTCATCCCTGCTGCACAACGGGTAAATCTTATCCATGCTACTCATACCTCCCTGGGCACGGGGCATCCCGGGCCAATAATACTCTCTCGCTGCTTACCGACCGCTTCTGGTGGCCAGACATGGCAAGGGATGTGAGGAGGTATGTACAAGGATGTAAGGAGTGTGCCATGTCAAAAAGTCCACGTCACTTTCCAGCTGGAAAGCTCCATCCCTTGCCCATACCGAACCGCCCCTGGTCGCACCTAGGAGTCGATTTTATGACTGATCTTCCGGTATCTGATGAAAACACCTGTATCCTGGTTATAGTTGATCGTTTCTCCAAGTTTTGCCGGTTGATACCACTCAAAGGACTACCAACAGCCCTAGAAACAGCTGAATGCCTCTTCAACCACGTCTTCCGTTATTATGGACTCCCTGAGGACATCGTATCAGATAGGGGTCCTCAATTCATCTCCCGAGTATGGAAGGCATTCTTTAAACTCCTAGGTGTGACCGTCAGCCTCTCGTCTGGATACCACCCTCAGACCAACGGACAGACAGAGAGGAAAATTCAAGAGGTGGGGCGGTTTCTTCGTACCTTCTGTCACGGTCACCAGAACTCCTGGAACCAGTTCCTGGGATGGGCTGAATACGCCCAAAATTCACTGCGGCAACCTTCCACGGGACTTACACCTTTCCAATGTGTTTTAGGTTTCCAGCCTCCTCTCATCCCGTGGAACGGTGAACCATCAGATGTCCCCGCAGTGGATCACTGGTTCCGGGAGAGCGAGAGAGTCTGGGACGCGGCTCACCATCATCTTCAGAGGGCAGTGAACAGGTCCAAAGCCGTATCTGACCGAAGAAGGATTCCAGGACCCAACTTCACGCCAGGTCAGAAAGTCTGGCTCTCCACTCGAGACATCCGATTACGCCTGCCCTCAAAGAAGTTAAGTCCCAGATTTATTGGCCCCTTTACCATCCTGGAACAGGTCAATCCCGTCACATACAGACTACAACTCCCACCACAATACAGGATTCATCCCACGTTCCATGTGTCACTACTAAAACCCTGTCACGAACCTCTGCTTCCTTCCACAGAGCCTGGCCAAGAAGAAGACCCCCCTCCTCCTTTGGTACTAGAGGAAGGATCGATATACTCCGTCAATGAAATTCTGCAATCCCGGCGTCGTGGTGGTCGTCTGGAGTACTTAATCGATTGGGAAGGTTATGGACCAGAGGAGAGGTGGGGAGGGGGGTAATGTCACGGATTGGCCAGGCTCGAACACCGGTCACACCCAACGATCCCTCTCACCGGAGTACTAATTATCTCACACCTGCACCCCATCAACCACACCCTTTATAAGCACACACCGCACAACAGTCACTGTCCAGGCTCGTCTCTACGAAGCGGACCGATTGTGTCTCTCTATGCGAGTGCACGATACCTGTTACTTACCTGCAATTACTTACCTGTGTCTCTTGTGTTCCAGTCAGTCGTCCTTGTCCTTCAGCGGTGTGTGCTCGTTCAGCCATCCTCGTTATCCTGGAATATCTACGAGAGGAAAAGATCGTTAATCAGCGCAGTATCCATTTCAGAACATTCTAGACTGTTGATGTTTACTCATCTGTCAAACATCTTCAATCTCTGTGTTACTCCTGTGTGAAATCAATAAACTGTTCAACCGATTACTTACCTGGTGTTCCGTCTGCTTCTATGACAACGTTTAGATTTATTTTTGAGGACTGGACAATCCAGTTTCCAGTGGCCCTCCTCACGACAATAATTGCATGTTTCACTCAGGTCAAACTTTCGCATGAACACACGATTAGATTTATGCAGGGAACTTACCAAAGTAGAAGGATCATCACAAACACTCAAATCACCGAAAGTGGATTTGTGTGTTAGTACAAAATCATCATTTAACACAGCTGCTTCTTCTGCCATTTTTATATTGTATTCGTTTATATATGTAGCTACACGACTCGGAACTGAATTCTTAAATTGTTCCAACATCATCAAATTACCCAAATCATCCAGCGTTTTAATGTCTGCTGCTATGCACTAACGATTAAATTTTTTTCCTAAATCTCTCGTAAATTCTAGATGGGTCTGCGCCTGCTCTTTTTTCTGCAAACAAAATCGTTGCCTATATGCCTCCGGTACACATTTGTATACTTTAAATTGACAGACTTCACTTTATCATAATCCTCACAATCATCGACCGACAAAGAAGAAAAAGCTACTTGTGCCCTACCAGTTAAAACACATTGTAGCAGTGCCACACAATCATTACTCGACTAATTTCTTAATTTTGCCATGCGTTCAAAAAGTGTAAAAAAAAGTATTCGGATCGTCCCCATTCAACTTTGGAACAAGCTTTAAATTAGCAATTAAGGAAAAAGACATACCTACTTCACTTTTTCTAAACCTGTTTATTTTCCTCAGAAAGCTGCTTTAACTTTTCGTGCTCCATCTGCAAAAGCAACAACTCCTTCTGCTGTTGGGCAAACAATATATTCAATTTACAGATAATTAAATGTTTCAAATACCCCTCCCCCTAGCCCACCCAAACAATGTGTCAGGTACAATTATTTGTAAATTGCTATTGAAGATCTAACAAACACAATAGATCTAATAAACTTAAATGAGATCAAAAAAAGAGACAAAAATAGCACAAAATATAACAGAATAAATCATTTACATTCTTACAATGCGTCTCACCACAGGGATTTTAAAGAGACCATGCCAAATATCTACCCCAGGAAGGAATGCCAAATATCTACCCCACCTTCTCTCGTAAACCTCTATTTTTTCGAGTAATCTATATGACATTTTTTCATATGCTGCCACCTTCCCCAGTTCGGCAACCCATTCCTGAAAAGATGGTGAACCTGCTGACCGCCATCCCCTCATAATAATTTGTCTCGCTATCATTATACCTATTTGAATCCACAGAATGAAAAGCAGCATCCTGACACATCTTGAATATAGTTATGAACCTTAATCCAAAATTCTTGTACTTTAGAACAGGACCACAGAGCATGCATCAGGTCTCCGTCTTCGCTCTCACATCTCCAGCATTCAGCAGAGTCCTTCAGACCAAGCCTGAAAAGCCTACTCGGGGTCCAATAAAAACGGTTTAATATTTTGAATTGTATAAGTCTTACTCCAAGATTTCTTGACATTACTTTAAAATTTTGACAGATTTTAATCCAATGTTCAGCACTAAATGTACAATTTAAATCCTTCCTCCAGACCATTTTAAGTGCAGAATGGAAACTACAACCTACCTTGTCCATTAACCATCTGTAATATATTGAAACTTCGTGTCCTCTACCATATGCTGTTAGAATTACAGACAAAATACTATCCTGTCCTGGAGCTTGACTACCAGTCCTAAAAATCCCACATAACAGATGTCTTAACTGTAAATATCTCCAAAATTGCATTTTATTAAGGCCAAAAGTTTGGGTTAATTGGCTAAATGATTTCAAAGTGTCATTCTCATAAACATCCCCTAACTTCAAAACACCCTTCTTTATCCATTCCTTCCAGAAAAAGGTTGACTTTCTTATACACAATTTGGGATTCAACCAAATACTTGAAGTTGTGTTCAAGAAGGGGTTAAACTTAAATACTTTTGCTATTCTCTTCCAAATTGATTGGAGATGTGATAGTACTGGGTGAGACTGCACTTTTTGAGGTAATTTAATGGACAAGCATTGTAGTGGTGGAAGTGGAGGTAGGATAGCTCGTTCAACATTAAACCAAGGTGGGGCCCTCACCGGGGGGAGGGACCAATGAGCTAAATGTCTCAAGCTGAAGGCATAATAATAAAAAAAAAAAGTTTGGGAAGCCCCAATCCTCCTTTGTCAACCGGCTGTTGCAGTTTACTCATATGCAACCGTGGGCGCTTATTATTCTAAAGAAATGATTTGGTTAACTTATCAAACTGTTTAAAATATTGCAGAGGAATCTCTAATGGTATTGACTGAAGTAGATAATTAATCTTTGGAAGGCAGTTCATCTTAAGAACATTCACCTTGCCCCAAAGAGACAAATTTAGTGATGACCACCTACCTACATCATTTAAAATTTTTTGTAATAATGGTTCTAAATTCACCCTTACTAAATCTTTAAGTTTATGAGGAAAGAGAATACCAAGATATTTTATACCTTGTTTCGGCCACTGAAAGGGAGCGGGCTGGAAAAATGACACAGGGCAATAAGCTGTCAAAGAAGAGCTTCAGATTTTGACCAGTTAACTTTTAAATGAATTAATAATCTCCAACAAATATGGCACTGACTTTTGAGGCTCAGAGACAAACAACATGTCATCTGCATATAGTATCAATTTATGGACTGCTCCCTCCACAGATACCCCAGGAAAATTTGTACTTGCTCTTATAGCTGCTGCCAGAGGTTCTAAAGCCAAGCAAAACAGCAACGGTGATAGTGGAGATCCTTGACAGGTCCCTCTTGCCAGTGTAAAATAAGAAGAAATTTGTCCATTTGTCTATACTGCAGTTTGGGGTTGCGTATACAGTCATCGAATCCATTTTAGAAAAACATTCCCAAACCCAAAATTTTTTAATGTCTCAAATAAATACTCCTACTCAACACAGTCAAAAGCTTTTTCTGCATCCAGTGAAATTGCTGCCACTGGACCGTCGGTGTCTGCCACTGACCACATAATATTAACAAGTCTCCTAATATTATCTGCCCCATTTCTACCATGTATAAAAACCACCTATATAACCACTTATATCACTAATCCCTGCATTACAAGTAGATGTATATAAATCCATATAAAATTTCCTAAAAACTTCATTAATATCCTCTTAGACTTAATAGAGGGAATTAGCGATGACATTTCTCTTTGTTTAATATAGTTTGCAAGTGTCACGAATCTGGTCGGTGTCCTGCTGTCCGCTCACCGCCAGATGTCACTCTCGCCCTGTCACACACAGACTGTTGCACCACACCCCGGACTACATTCCCCATCAGCCATTGCACTTCACCCGCGACCAATCAGCGGCGCTATAAAAGCCCCGGTTTTTCCCCTTGCAGACCACGGAGTATTGTGAGTTGTTTGTTATTGTATTTCCTAGTTTCCATTGTTCTCGTGTTTTGTTCTCTCGCCTGGTCACCTCGTTTTGACGTTACGCCGCCTGCCTTTTGTATTATTGCTCGTGTCTCGGATTCATCTCTCTCATCGCGCCCCTTTACGGATTACGTTCGCTCCTGCTCGACCCACGCCTGTTTCAAGGACTTCTTTATGCCTTGCCCTGATATCCCTGTCTGCTGTTGTTTCGACCCTGCCTGTCCGACCATGTCTCTGTCTCGTTCTGTCAATAAAAGCATGCATATGGATCCGCTCGCCTCTCGTCTCGTTCATCCCGTTACAGAATACTCCGACAACACAGGATCCAGCAGCTTTCACCCCGGACATTCATTCGACATGGACACTGACAGAATTTTTTTCCGGATCAGACAAGGACCACGTTCACTCGACCAATACATCCGTGAGTTTTTGGCTATTTCTAATTATTCCACCCTCCCGGACTGTACAATCATTGAGATTTTTTGTGACGGTATAAATGAGCCTTTAAAGGCGAAACTCAGACGGGAGGGTCCGCGTTCATCATTAGCCGCATTTATGAACTTTGCTTTGCTGTGTGCGGGTTCGCAGTGTACTGTGGGGGTCGCGAAAGGGGTTTGCGACAACGCAGACAGAGCAGCCGCGCACCCCTCTCGCAGATTGGCGGTAACGCCGGATCACGACGCCACAAACAGGTTTTCCGCCTGGATCGCTCGTGAAATGGCGGCCGTGACGGAGCGTGCTCGAGCTATGGCGGCGTCAGCAGAGCCCGCGCACAAGATGGCGGCCGCGTCAGAGCGCGTCCACACAATGGCGGCGACGGCGGAGCCCGTTCCCAAGATGGCGGCGACGGTGGAGCCCGTTCACAGGATGGCGGCGACGGTGGAGCCCGTTCACAGGATGGCGGCGAGAACAGAGCCCCGTGACGTCACAGCCGCCCTACAAGAGCCATTTAAAGTTGCAGTTACACTTCCTGAGTCAAGTCCAGTTTCCGAGTCAAGCCAAGCTGCAGCTGCATTTCCTGAGTCAAGTCAAGTTTCCAAGTCAAGTCAGATTGCAACTATGTTTCCTGCGTCAAATCAAGTCAGAACCGCTCTTAAGGCAAGTCAAGCTAAAACTGTGTTTCCTGATTCAAATCAAGCCAGAACTGTTGTTCCTGTGTTAAGTCAAATTACAGCTGTCGCTTCTGTTTCAAGTCAAGTTACAGCCATCTTTCCTGAGCCACTGCGCAAGATGGCTGCCACGCCAGAGCCACTCCACAAGATGGCCGCCGTCTCCAAGCCACTCCACAAGATGGCCGCCGTCTCCAAGCCACTCCACAAGATGGCCACCATCTCCAAGCCACTCCACAATATGGCTGCCAGTCCAGAACCTGTGGTCAGCACCCGGACGCCACCTGTGGTCATGATGGCCCATGTGCTGGACACACCCCTAATGACTGTATGGGCAGCTAAAGTGGCGCTCCATGTCACGGCGGCTACCCCTGAGTCAAGTCAAGATGCAGAGTCAAGCCAAATCACAGCTGTTCCCCACGAGTCAAGTCAGGCTACAGCTGTAGCTTCCAAGTCCGGTCAAGCTTCCAAGTCCAGTCAAGCTTCCAGGTCCAGTCACGTCAAGGCCGTGGTTCCTGAGTCAAGCAAAGTCACAGTCGTGGTCCCTGAGTCAAGTCAAACCAAAGCTGCTGTTCTTCATGAGTCAAGCCAAGATACAGCTGTTGTTCTTCATGAGTCAGGCCAAGACACAGCTGTTGTTCTTCATGAGTCAAGCCAAGACACAGCTGTTGTTCTCCATGAGTCAAGCCAAGACACAGCTGTTGTTCTCCATGAGTCAAGCCAAGACACAGCTGTTGTTCTCCATGAGTCAAGCCAAGACACAGCTGTTGTTCTCCACGAGTCAAGCCAAATCACAGCTGTGCCCCACGAGTCAAGCCAAGTCACAACTGTTCCTCACGAGTCAAGTCACGTTACCGCTGTTGTCCCTGAGTCAAGTCATGTTACAGCTGATTTCCATGAACCAAGCCAAGTTACAGCTGGTCGTCACAAACCGAGTCAAGTTACTGCTGATCTTCATGAGCCAAGTCAATTCACTACTGATCTTCACAAGCCAGGTCAAGTCACCGCTGGTCTTCACGTGTCAGATCAAGTCATTGCGAATCTCCATGAGCCAAGTCAAGTCACCGCTGATCTCCAAGAGTCAAGTCAGTACACTACTGGTCTTCACAAGCCAGGCCAAGCCGCAACCAATCTTCACGAAGCAGGTCAAGTCACAGTTGGTCATCACAAACCAAGTCACGTCTCGTCTGTCCGTTCAGAGCCTAGTCACGTCTCGTCGGTCCATCCTGAGCAATGTCATGTCTCATCTGACCACCCAGAGCCTTACCATGCCCCGCCCGACGGCCCAGAGTCAGGTCATGCCCCATCCGACGACCCTAAGCCAAGTCACATCTCGTCAGACATCCTAAGATCACGGCCTATCATGATAGCCAGCGTACTGGACCCACCACAACCTCCTGCTGCTGCTCTTCATTTAATGGCGGTTGCCATTTGGTGTGTGTGGGCTGCACACTGTGCCCCTGAGGCCACGTCTGTTCACAAATCAGCTCCAGTGGCCACATCAGTTCACAAGCCTGCTCCAGAGCTCCCGTCTGGTCTCAAGCCTGCTCCAGAGCTCCCGTCTGGTCTCAAGCCTGCTCCAGAGCTCCCGTCTGGTCTCAAGCCTGCTCCAGAGGTCCCGTCTGGTCTCAAGTCTGCTCCAGAGGCCTTCCCCATCAGAGAAGCTGCGCCATTGCCCCCAGAGGTGTCAGCATTTGCTGTAGAACCTCCTATGGGGGCGGCGTTATCCTTCGGTCTCTATGCTTCTCCCCCTATTCTGTCTGCCTCCTCTGTCTCTGCTTTCCCCAGGTCCCAGACCGTGACGCAGATTCCTGTTCCGCCCTGGAGGGCTGCTCCGCCTCCTGCTCCGCCTCCTGTTCCGTCCTGGAGGGCCCCTCCGCCTCCTGTTCCGCCTCGGAGGGCTCCTGCGCCTCCTGCTCCACCCTGGAGGGCGCCCACGCCTCACGCTCTGCCTCCGGCTCCGCCCTGGAGAGCTCTTGCGTCGCCTGTCCCGCCTCCGGCTCCGCCCTGGAGGGCTCTTGCGTCGCCTGCTCCGCCCTGGAGGGTTCCTGCTCTGCCGGTCCTGCCTCAATCACCGGGTCCTCCGCAGGGACCTGGTCCTCCAGCCCTCGCCCTGTCTCACTCCCACCCCACCGCTCCCCTGGACTGTTATTCTGTTGGAGCGTCTGGAAGCCGCTCCTTGGGGGGGGCTATGTCACGAATCTGGTCGGTGTCCTGCTGTCCGCTCACCGCCAGATGTCACTCTCGCCCTGTCACACACAGACTGTTGCACCACACCCCGGACTACATTCCCCATCAGCCATTGCACTTCACCCGCGACCAATCAGCGGCGCTATAAAAGCCCCGGTCTTTCCCCTTGCAGACCACGGAGTATTGTGAGTTGTTTGTTATTGTATTTCCTAGTTTCCATTGTTCTCGTGTTTTGTTCTCTCGCCTGGTCACCTCGTTTTGACGTTACGCCGCCTGCCTTTTGTATTATTGCTCGTGTCTCGGATTCATCTCTCTCGTCGCGCCCCTTTACGGATTACGTTCGCTCCTGCTCGACCCACGCCTGTTTCAAGGACTTCTTTATGCCTTGCCCTGATATCCCTGTCTGCTGTTGTTTCGACCCTGCCTGTCCGACCATGTCTCTGTCTCGTTCTGTCAATAAAAGCGTGCATATGGATCCGCTCGCCTCTCGTCTCGTTCATCCCGTTACAGCAAGAAACTTGCCTGCTTTGTTGCCAGAATATCTCAGGCCTTCATGTGTGGTTTTTTTCCATTATCTCTATTTCACTCTCTTTAATTTTCTTTTCCAAATTAGCCAGGTCTCTATTATTACATTTTTTAAGAGTATGAAGCATACTGAATAATATAACCCCTTAACACAGCCTTCAAAGCTTCCCAAGCAATTCCTGCAGAGGGCGCAGTTGCCAAATTTGTCTTTTCATAAATTTTGATTTGATTTTTTAATGCCTCCTTAAACTCTGGTCTTTGTAAAAGTCTATATCTATAACAACGTTGACTAACCTGACATGGGCTAATTTCCATACTAACCCAAGCATGATCTGATATAATAATGGTGCCAATAGAACAAGTAGAACAAGAAACGAGAGCCGTTGATACCAAAAAGTAATCAATTCTAGAATATAGCTTGTGCGGAGCAGAATAGAATGTGTACTCTCTCCCATCTGGATTCAGAATCCTCCAAATATCTACTAACCCAAAAGCTTTACACATATTTTTTAATTTCACATGAGCTTTGGGCATTTTACTCTTCATCAAACTGCTCCGGTCAAGCACTGGGTCAAGCACCAGGTTCAAATCCCCACCTAAAATAAATTGCAAGTAACATACCCTCTAATCCGTATTTGGTGCATAAACATTGGCTAATATTATATTCTGCCCATGCATTTCTGCCAGTATAATAAGAATTCTCCCTTCTTTGTCTTTAATTTGCTTTATACATTTAAATTGTAACTGCTTATTAACCAGTGTAATCACCCCCCTACTATTACTTGTAACCACATTATAAAATACCTTACCGACCCAACCCCTAGTAACTTGTCTGCTTCCTTCAGTAAGAGATGAGTTTCTTGAAGAAACACTACATCATATTTCTCCACCCTTAGTTTAGACATAACTTTACGTCTTTTAATTAGATGTCCTAACCCCTTCACATTCCATGTGGTGAGACGCAACACTCTAGATAGATGCAGTACCAGCTTTCAGAAAAAATATATAAAAAGTAGCAATTCTAATCGTACATGCACACATTTGCCACTGACACTCCAACCCAAATTTTAATAAAATGAACTGCGCTTGAACAAGAACAAAGCGCAAAATTATCAAGTCATTATCAAGAAATGTCCTTTCAATAACAAAAACTTGACAGTCCACGACTCGCATACAGGTTAAAGGCACACCAGTTTCCCACCATCGCCGCAAAATGTTCAATCTCCATTTGAAAAATATGACCACAAAACAAAATACCATTTATAACGGCTCAAAACATATCAGTGAAATCAGGGCCACTGTAAACGATCAGATCACACATTCAGGATCAGTCCCATTACTGTCCCATTTCAGTGACATACTTAAAGGCTTCTTTTGGACAAACAAAGCGTTTATATCCCTCGCTAGTCTCAATCCTTAGGGTCGCTGGATACATCATTGCAAATTTCACCCCTTGAGCATGAAGGGCTCTTCGGCCTTCTCTGAACTTCTCTCGCTTAAGTTGTGTCACTCTTGCAAAGTCCGGGAAAATCAGTATCCGATTCCCCTCGTACTGGATCTCCCCCTTCTCCCACGCAGCACGCAGAACTGTATCATGATCCCCTGATCTCAGAAACCTCACCAGTATAGGCATAGGTCTGTCCTCAGGATTGGGTCTTGGGCCGAAATCTCTGTGAGCTCGTTCTATCTCCGTCTGCCAACCCGATGTGTCAAAAACTGTAGAGATCAGATTCCCCATGTACCATCATGTTTCCGCCTTCCTTTCCCTCCGAAACCCCTATAACGCGGAGATTATTTTGTCGATTCCGATTCTCCATGTCCTCTACTTTGTCTTTTAACTGATCAAGTTCACATTTGCTTGCTGGCGAATTCCTTTGCCGCTCGTTCTCCGTCTCCTCAAGAAACTCCACACGTTTTTAGGCATCATCGATTTTCTTCAACATAGTGTAAATATAGCACTATGTCTTGTGACATCTCATTCTCTGGACCCGGCTGCGGGGATACAGTCTCGCCCTCCGGAGGCAGCTCAGAAGTCTGTGATCTCAAATGTCTCTTAATATCTCCTAAGTTTGTGCTTTTCGATTGCTTCGACATTTTACTCAATCGGTATCAATCAGGATACAAATCGCTATTAGAGTTGACCGTATTATGATAACTTATCAGGATGATTCTATTAAAGCGGCACGAAGCTCCACTTTAAGCAGCCATCTAGCCTCCAAGCGTCACAGGACTATATTCAGCAATTTTTAACAGTTGTTCTTAGTGCACTGTTCCAAAATTTCAAAAGAAGGTGATTTAATAAACAAATCGGCATCAGCCATGAAAAAGCCACCAAAAAAAAATAAATTACACCATGCAAACTGTTACAGATCTGGTCGGTGAGCCGCGGACCGCTCACCACCAGATGTCGCTCTCATTCTGTTTATACACATGGACTGTTGCACTACACCCCGGACTCCATTCCCCATCAGCCATTGCACTTCACCTGCGTCCAATCAGAGACAGTATAAAAGCCCCGGTCTTCCTGTCACACGCGGCCGAGTATTGAATTGTGTTATCATTCGTACAAAGCGTTTCTCCGTGTTTGCCTGTGTCTTGTTTTCTGGTTTTGCCTTGTTGTACTGTTTAGTCTGTCTATCGCAACTTTTGCCTGTCTGACCATTCTCCTGCCTCGCCCATACGGATTACGTTCGCCGCTGGATTGACCCTCGCCTGTATTAAGGATTACTCTTTGTTTGCTGTCTATGTACCAGTCTGCCGTTGTCTGACCCTGCCTGCCTTTCGACCATGTCTTTGCCTCGTCCCGTTAATAAAAGTTTGCATTTGGATCCGCTCGTCTCCCATCCCTCTGTTACAGAATACTCGGCCACAAAAGGATCCAGCAACTTTTCATCTGGACACCACCCAGGTATGGACATTACAAGACTGTTGTTAGCCCTCAAACAGGGTACACGAACGCTCGAGGGCTACATTCAAGAAGTTTTGGACATTGCTCACTATTCAAACCTCCCGGACTGTATTCTCATAGACCTTTTCATTGAGGGGATTAACCAACCGTTACAATCTAAACTCAGACGCGAGGGTCCGCGCTCATCATTTTGTTTGTTATTGGACTTTGCTTTAATGTGTGTGGGCTCGCCGTTTACTGTGGGTGTCGCGGAACGCGACGATGCGGTAATGGCGGCCGCGCACCCCGCTCACAAAATGGCAGCCGCGCCGGAGCGCGACGCCACGGACACGCTGGCCGCCTGGCTTGTTCGGGAAATGGCGGCCACCCTAGAGCGCGCTCGTGCAATGGCGGCGATGGCGGAGCCCGTTCACAAAATGGCGGCGACGGCGGAGCCCGTTTACAAAATGGCGGCGATAACGGAGCTCTGTCACGTCACAGCTGCCATACCCGAGTCAGGTCAAGTTTCTAAGTCAAGTCAAGTTGCAGCTAAGTTTCCTGAGTCAAGTTTCCGAGTCAAGTCAAGTTCCCGAGTCAAGTCATGTTGTAGCTGCGTCTCCTGAGTTGTCAAGTTTCTAAGTCAAGTTACAGCTGCGTTTCCTGAGTCAAGTTTCTAAGTCAAGTCAAGTTGCAGCTGCGTTTCCTGAGTCAAGTTTCCAAGTCAAGTCAAGTTACAGCAGCATTTCCTGCGTCAAGTCAAGCTGCAGCTGTGTCTCCTAAGTCCAGTCAAGCTTCCAAGTCCAGTCAAGCTTCCAAGTCCAGTCAAGCCAAAGCCGTCATTCCTGAGATAAGCAAGGTCACGGGCGTCGTTCCTTCAAGGTCAAGCAAGGTTTCACCTGAGCGCCCAGAACCACCGTACAAGATGGCCACCCTTCCAAAGTCTGCTCAAAAGATGGCCGCCACGCCAGAGCCTGTCGCAAAGATGGCCGCCACGCCTGAACCTGTCGCAAAGATGGCCGCCATGCCAGCCAAGCCAGCACCTGCTAATGCCACGTCAGCCAAGCCAGCGCCCGCTCACGCCATGACAGCCAAGCCAAGTCAAGTCACAGTTGTTCCAGCCAAGGCAAGTCACGTCACAGCTGTTCCAGCCAAGCCAAGTCAAGTCACAGCCGTGGTTCCTGAGTCAAGCAAGGTCACAGCCGTGGTTCCTGAGTCAAGTAATGTCAAAGCCGCTGTTCCTGAGCAAAGTACGGTCAAGACTGAGGTTCTTGTGTCAAGCAAGGTCAGAACGGATCCTCCTGAGTCAAGTCAGGACACAACTGGTCTCCGCGAACCGAGTCAAGTCACTGCCGATCTCCAAGAACCAAGTCAAACCACAGCTGACCTTCATGACCCAGGTCAAGTCACGGTTGATCTTCACAAGTCAAGTCAGGCCTCAGCCAGTCACCACAAATCAAGTGAAACCACAGCTGATCTTCATGAGCCAAGTTAAGTTATTGCTGCTGTCCCAGAGCCAAGTCACGTCTCATCTGACTGCCCAAAGTTGAGTCACACTCCGCCTGACCTTCCAGAGCCTCGCCAGGTCAAGTCAGTCATCCCAAGGTCACGGCCCGTCATGATGGCCAGCGTGCTGGACCCACCACTGGTGTCAGTGCGGTCAGCCAACCTTCCAGTGGTATTAGTGCCTTCTGGACCCACAAGTAAGGAGACTCTACCTCCTGCTGCTGCTCTTCCGTTAATGGCAGTTGCCATTTGGTGTGTGTGGGCTGCACACTGCGCCCCTGAGGTCACGTCTGTTCACAAGTCTGCTCCTGAGGTCACGTTTGTTCACAAGTGTGCTCCTGAGGTCACGCCTGTTCACAAGTCAGCTCCTGAGGTCACGCCTGTTCACAAGTCAGCTCCTGAGGTCACGTCTGTTCACAAGTCAGCTCCTGAGGTCACGTCTGTTCACAAGTCAGCTCCTGAGGTCACGTCTGTTCACAAGTTAGCCTCTGAGGTCACATCCGATCACAAGCCTGCTCCAGAGCTCCCGTCTGATCACAAGCCTGCTCCAGAGCTCCCGTCTGATCACAAGTCCGCCCCAGAGGTCCCATCTGGTCTCAAGTCTGCTCCAGAGGTCCCGTCTGGTCCCAAATCTGCTCCAGAGGCCTTCCCCGTTGGAGAAGCTGCGCCAATGCCTCCAGAGGTGTCGGCGCCAGCTGTAGAACCTCTTATGGAGGGGGCGTTACCCTCTAAACTCTCTGCTTCTCCCTTTATTCTGTCGGCCTCCTCTGTTCCTGTTTTCCCCAGGTCCAAATCCATGATGTGGGTTCCTGCTCAGCCCTGGAGGGCCCTGGCACCTCCTGTTCCGCCCTGGAGGGCCTCGGCGCCTTCTGCTCTGCCTCCGGCTCCACCCTGGGGGGCTCCTGCGCTTTCTGCTTCACCCTGGAGGGCTCCTGCACCTCCTGCTGCGCCTCCGGCTCCGCCCTGGAAGGCTCCTGCGCCTCCTGCTCTGCCTCCGGCTCCGCCCTGGAGGGCTCTTGCGCCTCCTGCTCCGCCCTGGAGGGCTCCTGTGCCTCCTGCTCCACCCTGGTGGACTCCGGCCCTGCTTGGTTGGGCTCCTACCCTGCCGGATCCGCCTCAGTCACTGGGTCCTCCGTATGGACCTGGCCCTCCGGCCCTTGCCCTGTCTAACCCCCGCCCCGCCGCTCCCCTGGACTATGGCTTATCACATATCACTCATTGGAAAAACTTGTTAACAGACTATATATCAATAGACATTCTATCAACTCCAAACTCAATCAACACTTGAGATATACCCTCCCCTTGGTCACCCTTCATCACCTACTTACAGTCCTGACCCTCTTCATCACCTACTTACAGTCCTGACCCTCTTTGCCTGAGATCCATGTCACAACTTCACATCCCCACATTCCTCTGCATCCACATGTAAATAGCCACAAACACTAGGGCGGGGAATGGTAGCTGGAACAATTATTATTATTATTATTATCATTAGTTACATATAAATAGAATCTCCCTCTCCTCTTCCTCCCTCTTCTTTTTTTTTTTTTCTAATAACTTTATTCATTTTCCTTCCCCTCTCTTTTTCTCGACTTCTCTCTACTCATCCCTATTCTGCCTGGGCCCCATGGGTGGCTTGGGCGGCCCGGTCCTGTCGTGTTGCCATGTGGGTCTTGTGTTGGTCGGTCCTGTGGGGTATCTGTGGGTTCTGGGCCCCCATCGTGCGCCCTCCCCGTGCGGACATACACACACCTCTTCCTGGTAGCACACAACACGCCTTACTCTCTTTTAAATGCTCTACATGCTAGGTTGCACACATCATACTACCACCAATAACAAAAACAACAAAACAGACTAGGGTAAGTGAGGTGTTCATGCAGATGCCTCAGAAGGTGTTTCACTGCACACCATTGCGTCATGCAGGGGGAAATCTGGGCAGATATTCACCCTGCATGTCCACTTCTTTTAATGCATTACATTAGATAAAGCCCACAATCTAGCCATTCACACCCATACATAGGACAACAGTGGCGGGTTGGGTGATGGTTCTGGGGTCGGGGTGTGGTTGATCGTGTGTGTGTGTGTGTGGGGGGGGTCTGTGCTGGGGGCCTGGGGGGGTCCGGATGGCACGCAGGGTTTTCCCTCTGCCGTCTCACCATGGTATACCTTGTGCGGGGGCCGGGCGGCACTGTGGCCGTGCATGGGTGTTGCACTTGTTTAATCAATCAGCCAATCAATTATTTCTATTTTTTATTTCACTTATTTTTATCCTATGTAAAGAAAATAACACCTTTTTTTTTTTTTTCCTTTCCTCTGTAACCCTCCTCCTATGTGATCCAGCTTCCATCTTCCCGACCCAACAATAAGCCAGTATTAATCCTTATATACACCCACACATACATACACACACTATCACACGGACATCCCCACATACTCTTTAAACCCCCCCAACCAGGCAAAGCCACCACTTCCACATTCCAAGAAATACCATTTCCATAACCCTAACTCCCAAATCCCTCCCACAACCCCCTCCCTTTCATTCCTGTCATTTATTTTATTCCCGTTATTTCATTCCTGTCATTTCATTCCTATCTATAGTCAACCTTTATGCAGTAATTCTCAGCCTCTATATCTGTTGTTAATGTTATGCCATGCCAAGATATGTCAAGTCAATGTCATGTCAAGATATGTGTTTTGTGTAGTGTAAAAAATAATAAAAAAATAAAATAAAATAAATAAATTCCCTTTTCATAGTCAGATTTCCTTTCCCTTCCTGTATCCTGCTGTTAACTATTTTAAAAATGCTCATACATACACTTTAAATGCACTTTTTTTTTTTATAATTGTTTGACAGTCCTGTTTTGAACATTAAAAGGAAAGTTCACCCAAAAATGAAAATTGTCATTTACTCACACTCAAGGTGTTCTAAAACTGTATATTTGTTTTTGTTTTTGTTTTGCAGTACACAGAGAAAATATTTTGAAGAAAATTTGTAACCAAGCAGATCTGGCCCCCTATTGACTACCATAGTATTTTTTTTTTTCTTTTTTTATGTCAATCAATGGGGGGCCAGGTCTTATTGGTTACAAACCAATCTTATGAAAGATTTTTAACATATATCTGTCATATATTAGTCCTTTTAAAGCGTTTTTGCCCCTCCTTTTTTTTTTTTTTTTTTTTTTTTTTACCTAAAACATAATCTCCTGGCCAGATGTGCTGTTTTCCAGCAAGGGAGAAATACAGTTAAGCTTCAACAAACCTCTGTATTTTCACGTCCAGCATCAGCACAGACACAACAAGGAAGGCCAAATCTGTTCACCCCCTCCTGAAGACAGTCTCTGCATTGTTGTTGGTGCAACACTGTAAGTATATAATGCACCGACTGAATCCATCCACACATCCATGGTAATAGAATCTCCAACTGGCCAATTTATGATTACTGTCAATGTGCCTATGGAAAAAATAGATGCAAAAACAAAAACAGTGGTAAAGTTTGTATAACGTTTATCAAATTTATCAAACCAACTGTAAAGTAATCAGAATATTATTCCCAATAATGCACAATGATTATTTTTCAGATTAGTAATATTTTTAATAAACAATACTGAACCCATTTTAATCCATTAAACTACAACACTATTTGACCTAAAGGTATCAAATAATTTAGTAATTTACAGTTGGACTAATACTTTTTGGTAAAATGGTGTTATAGTTTAATGGATTTAAATGGGTTCAGTATATTCCCTATTAAATGGATGTAATAGGGAATAATATTCTGAGCAATTTTTGTTCACATGGTGTTGTTTAATGGATTTAAAAAGGTTCAATATTGTTTATTAAAAATGCCAGATTATAATCTGACAAAAGAAGCTTTGTGCATTATAGGAATAATATTCTGTTTAGTTTACAGTTGATTTGACACAATTAGGTCAAATGGCGTAGTAGTTTAATTAACACCAGCTTCTCTCGTACTCTTTAGACTCTTAGACTCTTATACAATGGATGTCCAGCTGAAACGCAGCTCTTGAAGAGCTGTGATCTGACCTTCCCATACATCGTACCTTACAAACAGAGGGAAAAGTGATCAAATTAGAAACAAAAAAAGAGCGTTACAAAATTTGTATAGCCAAATCATTTTCAACATCAAGGTTGTACAGACAATACAAAAGTGAGTGCAAAACTATAAATAAGATGTAACAGGACTCGTCAGAAGCGTGAATAGATCGAAGTGCAAGCTTTACTGTTCAGATCGTAGGCAAGACGGGCAGGGTCAGACACCAGCAAACAGTAACATCCAGGGCGAGACGAGCGTAATCCAAAAAACAGGCAGAAGGTCAAAATACCAGTGAGCAGTGCAAAGTATCAAATGAACAAGGCAATGAAACAAGACTAAACTATGGCAATGAAACAAGGAGAAACTATAACTATGAAACAAAACAATGATCATGGAATAAACACTATGAAACAAGGAAAACGCTTGGTAGAGTCCGCATAGGCAAAACAATACTTCGCAACCTCCTGTTTGGCATGGCCCTTCTTATACGGCTGCCAAACAGAAAGTAACCATAGAAGCAGCTGAGGGAGCGGTAACAGTCAGTCCCTCTGCTGGCGTGGCGTTACAGAATCCCCCCCTCTAGGAGCGACTCCTGGTGCTCAAGCAACAACAGTGCAGGAGGGTGGGGGAACAGAGGCAAAACAGGGGGTGGGATGGAGGGCTAGGTCCGTGCAGAGGAGGTGGGCCTGGATCGTGGAGCAGTGACAGACAGTGAAGCACTGGAGGACCTGGGCTGTGGAGCAGTGGCAGACAGTGGAACACTAGAGGACCTGGGCTGTGGAGCAGTGGCAGACAGTGGAACCCTGGAGGGCCTGGGCCATGGAGCTGTGGCAGACAGTGGGACACTGGTGGACCTGGGCTGTGGAGCAGTGGCAGACAGTGGAACCCTGGAGCAGAAGTCCACCACGTTAGATTCTGAGGAGCCTGGAGCCATGGCGGGGCAGGCAGAGAAGGGAGCCATGGCGGTGCAGGCAGAGCAGGCAGAGCAGGGAGCCATGGCGGGGCAAGCAGAGCAGGCAGAACAGGAAGCCATGGCAGGGCAGGCAGAGCAGACAGGAGCAAAGATACCCACAGTGGAACAAATGACATCCATAGCAGGGCAGAGGAGAGCAGGAATCCCAGGTAGGGAGTATGACCGGCCTTCTTGGCAATGACGTCACAGGCAGAGAGTTCATGACTGGCCTCCTGGGCCGTGACATGGCAGGGAGACAGTTCAGAGGTGGCCTCCATGACTGTGACAGGATGGGCAGGGAGGTTGTAGGAGGACACCGCCCCCTTAGGAGGTTCTGCAGCCGGAACTGCCACCTCTGGGGGCATTGGCACAGATGAGATCTCTGGAGTAGACTCGTGGGCAGACGAGACGGTGAGTTCATGAATGGACATTAGCATTAGTTGACACCTCTGGAGGCATTGGTGCAAATTCGTGGACAGGGGAGGCCTCAGGCACAGACTCGTGGACAGATGAGATCTCTGGAGCAGACTTGTGGTCAGACGAGGCCTCTGGAGCAGACTTGTGGTCAGACGAGGCCTCTGGAGCAGACTCATGGACAGACAAGGACTCAAGAGTGCAGCGTGTAGCCCACACGCGTAAGATGGAGACTACATTACAGGCAGCACAGTAGACAGTGGGATGCCTGCCGGGCTTGAGGGTGTGGAGGCTGTGAGGTTAGAGAGCGTCAAGACTGTGTGGCTTGGGAGCATGGGCTCTGCGTGGCTTGGGAGCGTGGGCTCTGCATGGCATGGGAGAGGAGACGAGACCTGGCGAGGCTTTGGAAGGACTGCTGAGACATGACGAGGCTCTGGGATGTCAGCTGATACGTGACGAGGCTTTGGAAGGTCAGACGGGACCTGGCGAGGTTCTGGCATGACAGCAGTGGCTTGGCGAGGCTCTATACTAGCAGCCATGTCATGAAGAGGCTCTGTTAGGAGCGCAGCTGTGTCTTGACTTGATTCAGGAAGATCTGTCGCGACTTGACTTGACTCAGGAAGGTCTGCCGTGACTTGACTTGACTCAGGAAGGTCTGCTGTGACTTGACTTGACTTGACTCAGGAAGGTCTGCTGTGACTTGACTTGACTCAGGGAGGTCTGCCATGACTTGACTTGACTCAGGGAGGTCTGCCGTGACTTGGCTTGACTCAGAAAAATCAGCAATGACTTGACTCGACTCGTGAAGAACAGCTGTGACTTGACCTGGCTCGTGAAGACCAGCTGTGACTTGACTTGGCTCAGGAAGATCAGCTGTGGCTTGACTTGACTCAGGAACAACAGCAATAACTTGACTTGGCTCATGAAGATCTGCTGTAACTTGGCTTGGCTCATGAAGATCAGCTGTGGCTTGACTTGACTCAGGAACAACAGCAGTAACTTGGCTTGGCTCATGAAGGTCTGCTGTAACTTGGCTTGGCTCATGAAGATCAGCTGTGGCTTGGCTTAACATAGACAACCCAGCTGTAATGTGACTTGACTCAGGAACAACAGCTATAACGTGACTTGACTCAGGAACAACAGCTATAACGTGACTTGACTCAGGAACAACAGATGTAACGTGGCTTGACTCAGAAACAACAGCTGTAACTTGACTTGACTCAGGAACAACAGCTGTAACTTGACTTGGCACTGGAAGTGCAGCTCTGACTTGACTTGACATCAGAGGATCAGCCATCACTTGACTAGCTTTGGGTATGGCAGACATGATGGGATGAAATTCGGCTGAGATGATTTTGGAATGATGACACTCAGGGGTGGCAGCCATCTTGGCCCGGGACTCAGATGGGGCGGCCATCTTGTGAACTGGCCTGGGGATTGCAGACATCTTGTGAACTGGCTGTGGGAGGGCGGCCATGACCGGTGCAGACTCTGGAAGGGTGGCCATGGCATGAGCAGGCCCCGGAGTGGCATGCATGGCGTGAGCAGGCCCCGGAGTGGACGAGACAGGTGCAGGCTAAGGCTTGGCAGACATGACGAGTGCAGGCCTTGGCTTGGCAGACGTGATGTGAGTAGACTGTGGTTTGGTAGTTACAACGCGAGTAGGCTTTGGCTTGGCAGGCATGGCGTGAACAGGCCTTGGTGTAGCAGACGTGACATGAGCAGGCTGTGGTATGGGGGTTACTGCAGGATTGTGGGTTCCCTTGTCCGCAATCCGAACAGTAAAAGGTGAGCCACTTAAACGGAGTGCAAAGTCTATGTACTGTTCAAGTGTCCAATGAATTTTCCCTCCAGGTAGGGAGGAACGAATGGGTTCATTTAATCCATGGTGAAAAATGTCCTTAAGCGCCACATCATTAAAGCCTACTAAGTGACAGAGTTCACAGAAGTCCATGACAATCTTCAATGGACCGGTTACCTTGGCGGAGATGAAAAAAGCGTGATGCTAGATGCATAGTTGATCTGTGTTCCAAAAGCTGCTGGATCTGTGGGTGGCAAAGTATTCTGTAACGGGACTCATCAGAAGTGTGAATACATCCAAGTGCAAGCTTTATGGTACAGACCGTAGTCAAAACGGGCAGGGTCAGACACCAGCAAACAGTAACATCCAGGACGAGACAAGAGCGTAATCCAAAAAACAGGCAGAAGGTCAAAATACCAGTGAGCAGTCCAAAGTATCAAAGGAACAAGGCAATGAAACAAGACTAAACTATAGCAATGAAACAAGGAGAAACTACAACTATGAAACAAAACAATGACCATGGAATAAACACTATGAAACAAGGAAAACACTTGGTAGAGTCCGCACAGGCAAAACAATACTTCACAACCTCCTGTTTGGCATGGCCCTCCTTATATGGCTGCCAAACAGGAAGTAACCATAGAAGCAGCAGAGGGAGCAGTAACAGTCAGTCCCTCTGCTGGCGTGGCGTTACAGAATCCCCCCCTCTAAGAGCGACTCCTGGCGCTCAAGCAACAACAGTCCAGGAGGGTGGGGGGACAGAGGCAAGACAGGGGGGTGGGATGGAGGGCCAGGTCCGTGCAGAGGAGGTGGGCCTGGATAAAACAATACTTCGCAACCTCCTGTTTGGCATGGCCCTCCTAATATGGCTGCCAAACAGGAAGTAACCATAGAAACAGTAAAGGGAGTGGTAACAGTCAGTCCATGGGTGAGGGCTCCCTCTGCTGGCGTGGCGTTACATTAGATTAAATAAGATAAGTAATTAATGCAGATAAATTAAGTAATGCAGATTAAGGGGCCATTTCATCCCTCTTCTCTCTCTCTCTCTCTCTGCCTGTGTGTTGGTCTGTCTGTCTGTCAATCTTGTCTGATGTCTTTCTATTTTCTAACTTTTAACAATGTTTTAGCAATGTTACATATGAAACCGAGGCTCCAATGCATGTATAGAGTATGCAGTGCAGTTTCCAGTGAAGCCCTGTATTGAGGCTTGTATTGTTTCCAAAACATCCAGTGAAACATGCTACTTTCTGTTTATTCACTTATTCACTTTCTGTGTATTTAATGTAAAATTGTATTTTCAAAATTTTATTTATCTCAATAATGGCAGAATCTCAGCTAAAAGAATTAATTTAAAAGGGAAACATTCTATTAATTATTTACTATGACTATACATATTTAGATGCCATCTTATACATAATAATGTTCAGATCTCAAGATTAGTAAGAGTGTCACCATTTGCAGTATGTGTTGCGACTGGATTGGATTTTGTGCCACACATTATCAAGATAAATAAATGCATAAAAAAATAAACAAACAAACAAACAAACAAACAATCAAACAAAGAAACACCTTTCCTTATACTGACAAGATGTTACAGTTTTTCTCAATTACTTGAAATTATGCCTCTTTTTGGCGAAACTCTAAACACAAATCCATAACTTCTAACTCAATTTCCTGAACATACTATATTCAGGTCAAAATAAAGCTCTCCACTCAAAACAACTCAACTCAATGTGTGGCGGGAAAAGTGCCTATTTATTCATTGTGTTTGTTGTGTTTGTAGAGGGGGATGGGGGGCAAAAATCTGCAACTGCTGAACTTGTAGAAACTCATGTCTGATGGGAGAATATGTTCAAAGTTTGTAAGGAGTGCCCTTTTACGTGATTACAGTTTAAGGTTTTGCTGCTGAAAGCTTTTTGTTATTTGTTGTGTAGTTTCAGTGATTGTTTTGTTTTGTTGTGTTTTTGTTATTTTTGTTTATTTTTCCTTTTTTTTTTGATGGGATATTGCACTTAAATGGACACTGGCTGGTGGCATCTCTTTAAAAAAACCTTTTGCAGCTGGACACTACCCTGTTGTGCTGAGCCTTCCTAGCTCCTTCCTGACCTCTCAGTAGTTTCCACCCGACAATGTCACATACTCTATTTTAACCCTCTGGGGTCTGAGGGTGTTTTGGCACCCTGGAGAAGTTCTGACATGCCCTGACATTTGTGCTTTTTTCAGTATCTAAAAAACATATTAATGGCTAAAGTTTGATTACACTGTAATCAGCACAAAGTGCGCTACAGTAATATGCAAGCAACATTAATGTACATGTTTGTGTTTTTGAGAAAACAACGTTTATGCATGGTTGGTGAAAAACTAAATTTTTTAAGTCACTGAAATAAGGCCATGAAACACATTCAGAACATTAGTTCACTAGACTTTTGAGAACTGGATGTGGTAGTCCAGAGTTTTTTCTACAAGATGATCTCATCTCATTCACGCATTTACAGAAAACAATATATTGATTAAAATTTTCTAAGACATGTTTTGTGATTGAAAGGGAATATGCGAGGGAGTGACAACGGCCATAAATATTTAGTGGGGTTGGTTTCATACAGATTACTTTAACACATGATATTTGTTTTCTATAAGACTTACTCCATTTAAAAGTAGACATATCAGGCTTTCTATAGATATATCTCTCATGTCTCTGTGTGGAGTATTCGCTGAGTTTTAGTTCATTTTAGTGACACATTTCTTAATGACGATCACAGAGAACAAGGCAGCAGACTGCATACCCTGTTTGTTTGCTTTATTTCACAAAACCACAGAGTGTTGTTGTTACTATGAGTGTACACAAATAAAAGTGAATTCCTTACAGATTCCATTGATGTATTGCTCTTATCTGTACGATCAAAAATGACGGAGTAATTGAAGTTCTTTTTGGCGTTATCAGAAAAACTGCCACAAACCGCGCCGGCGCGTTTTTCGACCCCAGAGGGTTAATAATGTCCTTTCTGTTTCTGTGCCTTGATCGTGGTACGACCCTTGCTGTCTACAGAGGGTCAGAAAGCTCTCAGATTTCATCAAAAATATCTTAATTTGTGTTCTAAAGATGAACAAAGGTCAGGTTTGAAACAACATGAACTATCCCTGTAAATGATTCTATAGCATATGTAGTCCATTTTATAGATACTGTGTGTGTTCCCCGAATATTGAGGACAAATAACATGTTAACCAAGGGATCTATAAACATTCTGATTGTGATTAAACCAGATAGTATCAAAATAAGCAGAAATAGGGGCAACAGCAGCTATGATGCTTGGCCTGTAATGAGGTCACAGCTCTGGACTATTGATAATACCAAGGATATATCGAAGTTCATTAAAGAAGGTAGAGCTTTTTTTTATATTTTATTCCTTAACTTTGAAATAACCTTCCTGATAATGGTTGGAGCTCAGGCACTACCTTTTAAAGTAGATTAAAATAGCCATTTTAGCCAGGTATACACATAACACATATAACGATGTACTGCATTTGTATGTGATGAAATCTTTTGTCTGAACTAATATGAACAGCTGCTATGCTAAACGTTGTCTTTTTTTATTTCCTGTTCCCCTTCAGTTGTTCTCTACGACGTTACGTCAATACCAGATAACTACTAGTACTGAACACATGACTTGTATTATCTTTGATCTGCTGTCATATGGACATTACTTTGTTGCCAGAAGATGATCTTCCCCAGTGAGTCTCAGTCACTTTTGGCTGATTAGAGGATATTTTAAAATTGCAACCTTGAAAACGTCTAGGTTACGTCTGTAACCCTCGTTCCCTGAAGGAGGGAACGGAGACATTACGTCAATACTGACGTATTTGGGGTCTTACTTGGGAGCCCAATCACCTCTGAGCTTAAGAAAACAGGCCAATGAACATTGGCGAGTGGAATTTGCATGCCAAGCCACTCCCCTGTACACACGGGTTTATAAGATGGCGGCATGCATCCACTCATTCAGGTTTATGCTGAGGAGCCGAGACGCATCCCGGCATTCAGCGCAGTTCAAGATTGTGGCAGGAGGATGTAACGTTCCCTCCCTCAGGGAACGAGGGTTACAGACTTAACCTAGACGTTCCCCTTCAGTCGTATACTACGACGTTACATCAATACTGACGTATTTGGGGTCTCCTCTGGAAAACGGCACAATCCTGAACCGCGTTATGTAGTTGAGGAACAGATGCTGACAGGCAAGCGTATCAGGACAAATGAAGCTCAACACGTAACCTTCCAACGCCCTGAATTTTAAGCCATGTGGGAACTGGGTAAAATAAAATATCTGTTAAGATACTAGGGGAAACAAGATGGGATAAACTGTGGAGAAAAAAATACTCAGACATTATGCCACAACCTCCAGGGGGTGAAGGGACCCCTGTCGGAGCACAATCACGGACTACTCCATCCTAATTCGGACTGTGGGGCAATGGAGGACCCAGAGTTCCCTGAAGGGAACAACTGGGAGAAAGCGCACGGATCCGTAAGGAATGGCGCAGCAAGCTGACACCGAGCTGTCCTCCCGCAAATTACCTGAAGTTGAGGAACGGCTCAGCGCAGGAAAAAGAATCCTGCGCAAGTGATGGGTGTCACCTGGCCCGCAGCTTCTAATATGTCTGCTAGAGAGGTGCTGTGCACCACACCTAGGAGGAGTAACCCTTTGTAGAGTGGACTCGACTCCTAGGGGACACAGCTCTCCTTGGCACTAAGAAGCTGAGGTGAGGCACCTACCACCCAAGGGGCCAACCTCTGCTCGAGGGCAGCATTTCCCATCTGCTGACCCATAAGCAAACAAGAGCTGCTTGGAGCACCTAAGTTCCTGGTGAAGTCCGCATAAATGTGCATGGCATGAACGGGACCCAGCAACGTTAAGGCCAGATCTTTCTCCTCCAGGGGCAGTGCTTGCAGGTTCCTCACCAGAACCTTGGTGGGAACCTTGGACACATAACCAGGCATACTCATCTCAAGGTCACGTGAGAATAGCCAGCACAAAATTCAAGGCACGATCCATTGGTTGAGAATGCGTGCAGGTCCCTACCCACTTGACAGAAGCGAGTGTGATCAGGAGCAAGGTCAGAATGACTGGAATTTTAGCTCGACTGAATCAAGCAGCTCAAAGGGAGCTCCGCGTAGACCTAGAAGTGCGACAGGGAGATCCGCGAGATGGGATGAGGTGCAGCCTAGGAATACTTATCCTCCTGCACTCTTTAGGAACCCGACGGTCAGGTGATGCTTCCCTAGAGACGACCATGCACAGCATCTCTCTTTTTTTTTTTACTGTGATAGCCATAACGAACACATTCAAAGTGGAGGGAACATCCTTCGCTCCAACTTCTCCTGCAGGAAGGAAAGCACAACTCTGACCAAGCACCACAGGGGGTCCCTCTCGGTGTGAGGAACACCATACAATGAAAAAAAAAAAAAAAAACTCACCTCAGAGCGTAGGCCAGCCTCATAGAGGGGGCTCTAGCCTGAGTGATAATGTTTACCACGGCCTATTGAAAAGGCCAGTGAGGTCTACCGCATCCCATCCAGAAGCCAGATATGCAGGTTCCATAGATCGGGATGCAGGTGCCAGATTGTGTCAAACTAGGGAGGGTTGTCACAAGGAGCATAAATGTCAGCATACCAGGTTTGGGGTGGGTCAGTAAGACGCACCAGCGGAACCTGCTTCTCATCCTCCCCTATCTTGCACTGGTTTTTGCAAGGAGACTCACTGGGGAAGGCATACTTGAGGAGACCCCGGGTCCAGCTGTGTGCCAGCTCGTCCCTGCCATTTCCACTCAGACAGGAAGAAGCTGGCAGAGGGAGGACTCAAAGGAAACAAAACAGGTTTACCTGAGCTTCGCCGAGTCGACTCCAGAAGAGCTGGACCACCTGGGGTTGGAGTCACCATTCTTGGGGAGAGCGCAACTCAACTCTCTTAACAAGGTGACTGGCGCACAGCGATTTGAGCTGCATCAGACTCCAGAGGTGATGGTGGGCGAGTTGCAGCATGTGACGGGAGCGTAGACCACCTTGGTAGTAGGTGTACACTACCAGGGCTATGGTGTCCTTGTGGACTAGCATGTGCTTGTCCTGCAGCATTGGTAGGAACCGGCGGAGGACAAAGCACTGCTAGCAACTCTAGGCGATTATTGTCACTGCAGTCGAGGTCCTGTTCAGGAGCCTGAGGCTGCCTGCCCATTGCAAATGGCACCCCAGCCCATGTTGGAGGCATCTGACTGGTTGACTGGTCTCGACTGGACCCAACTCTGTACTAAGAAAAAAGAGAGCTTGTTTTTATTTTATTTATTTGTTCTTTAGCGCTCACTCTTCTCTCAGTCGACCCGAAGTCCCAGCGGCTGAGGTGCGAAGGCACCAAGCCCCTGTAATCGCCTCCAACAAATGTCACGAGTGAGGTATTTCTACTCCAGTCGTCGAGATAGTTGAGGATCCAGGTTCCTCTATCCCAAGTGGGGCCAGGGCACACCCCGCGAGTTTGTAAAGTGCAGGGAAATGGATCACTCTGAAAAGCAGGGAGCCGAGGGGACATCTGTACCGATACGTCTGACTCCTGAAGCAGACCGAAAAACGATCTGCGTCAGGTAATCGACATAACAGCACACGTCCTTCAGGTCGAAAGCTGTAGCCCAACCCTAGTGCTGAAACTAGAAACATGTGTCTCTGTTTCAGCCACCCAAATGTTAGCCCAAAGAGGGGACCAAATCGGAACTCAAGAACCAGGATAGGGCGAAACCCACTCTTTTCAGGATGTATGGACCGACCAAATCGACCGGCAGACAGGCTAGGTAGATTTAGTAACCGGGCTGCTGCCTGCAAAAAATAGGGTCATAGGGATGGTACCAACAGCTCCGCGGTGGACAACCAGCCTTTTTTTTTTTTAAAGGATGGCTCAACCCAGGAACCCAGGCGAGACCATGTGCTGGGTCTGAGTGTGAGGAGGATGTGTGTCACTCACAGACAAAACCCAGCGTTTTCTGAGAAGCCCAAGGGACATAGAGGAAATTGTTCTTTCATTGAAAGGGTGGGTACCTGCTGACCCATAGGTTAGAGGAGGCAGCGATGGAGAAAGCCCCTGTTCTTCCCAAGGGTACTCCCAGAACAACTCCTCCAGTCCTTAGGTAGTCTGGTTTTAAGAAGCTCCGCTTTCATGCAAGGCAACCCAATGGCAGACTGCGCCCCCTAGATGTGGCCAGCTAAATGCCCCCAAAGGGGAGCAGAGCAATTCCTTCGGCGACAGGCAGAAGACGACGTGGCCCTTTGCGGGCACTCTCAGTTCTTTTTCTGCGTGTGAACTGCCCAAGACTGCTGGGATAAGTGCTGGACAGTAACGCTGAAGAGGCTGGCCTGAGACACAGAACACCAAGAAAACAAGCTTTGTCGGTTTCACACATCTCCACTAGGTTCAGCCGGAATAGCACTTTTAAGCTACAAAAATGGACATCACCTGACCGAGGGACTGCACCGAGACTTTTCAGTCACCATACGCAGTTCCTGCATCAACCTCGAGTCAGAACTACACTCGTGCACGTCAGAATCATGACCTAAAATAATGCAGGAGGGCCATAGCGTGCAGGGCAGAGGCGGCATGGCCTGCAGCGTAGTGAGCCCCGCTTTACAGCCAGGGCTGGCAGACACTTACAGACTAAGGCGGGAAGGCGGGAACCCAACCTCCAGCCTGACGGTCGAGGCTGCCCGGGGGAACATGGCCGTCAACTTAGACTCCAGCTGTGCAGCCACCACAACGGGAGGCTAACTAATAACGTCGTAGTGTATGACTGAAGGGGAACATGCATTTCCTGTCAACCTACTTTGAAATAAGTATTGTGAAAGGTGCTTATACTTATACAACAGTTAACCCTCTGGGGTCGAAAAATGCGCCGGCACGGTTTGTGGCCGTTCTTCTGATAACGCCAAAAAGAACTTAAATTACTCCGTCATTTTTGATCGTACAGATAAGAGCAATATATCAATGGAATCTGTAAGGAATTCACTTTTATTTGTGTACACTCATAATAACAACAACACTCTGTGGTTTTGTGAAATAAAGCAACGTGTTGAGGGAGATGAGAGGCGAGGGGATCCAAATGCGAGCTTTTATTTAATGGACGAGGCAAAGACATGGTCAGACAGGCAGGGTCAAAATCACAGCAAACAGGTATAACGGAGGGATGCACAAGATACAAGATACAGCCACAGGTGTCTGGCGCAATCAGCGTGGTGGATAATGGGAGATGTAGTCCGGGGTGTAGTGCAACAGTCTGTGTGTAATAATGGAGCGAGAGCGACATCTGGTGGTGAGCGGTCCGCAGAACACCAACCAGATTCGTGACATAGCCCCCCCCCCCAAAAGAGCGGCTTCCAGACGCTCCAACAGAACAGCAGTCCAGGGGAGCGGGAGCGAGACAGGACGAGGGTTGGAGGACCAGGTCCATGCGGAGGACCCGGTAACTGAGGCAGGACCAGCAGAACAGGAACCCTCCAGGGTGGAGCAGGAGGCGGAGCAGCCCTCCAGGGCGGAGCAGGAGGCGCAGGAGCCCTCCAGGGTGGAGCAGGAGGCGCGGGAGCCATCCAGGGCAGAGCAGGAGGCGCGGGGGCCCTCCAGGGCAGAGTAGGAGGCGCAGAAGCCCTCCAGGGCGGAACAGGAGGCACAGGGGCCCTCCAGGGCAGAGCAGGAACCCGCGTCATAGACTGGGGCCTGGGGAGAACAGGGACAGAGGAGGCAGACAGAATAAGGGGAGAAGCAGAGAGAGCACAGGTTAACGCCGCCTCCCTGGGAGGTTCTACGGCGGATGCCGACACCTCAGGAGGCATGGGCGCAGCTCCTCTGACGGTAGAGGCCTCTGGAGCGGACTTGAGACCAGACGGGGCCTCTGGAGCAGACTTGAAACCAGACAGGACCTCTGGAGCCGACTTGAGATCGGACGGGACCTCTGGAGCAGACTTGAGACCAGACGGGACCTCTGGAGCAGACTTGTGAACAGACGTGGCCTCAGGAGCAGACTTGTGAACAGACATGACCTCAGGAGTGTAGTGTGCAACCCATATACTGAGAATGGTGATCGCCATCACACTGGCAGACATAACTTGACAAGGCTCTGGGAGGTCGGACGAGACTTCACAGGACTCTTGATGACCAGACATGTCATGACAAAACTCTGGACAGACAGTGGAGCTGTGACGGGGCTCTGGGAGGTCAGATGAGGTGTGACTTGGCTCTGGACAGACAGACGAGACGTGACTGGACTCTGGGTGGACAGACGAAACGTGACTTGACTCTGGGCGGACAGGCGAGACGTGACTTGACTCTGGGCGGACAGACAAGACGTGACTTGACTCTGGGCAGACAGACGAGACGTGACTTGACTCTGGGCGGACAGACGAGACATGGCGAGGCTCTGGGCCGTCAGACGAGACATGCCCGAGGCTCTAGAACAACGGCAATAACTTGACTTGGCTCATGGAGACCAGCTGTAACTTTACTTGACTCCGGAGCGACAGCTCTGACTTGGCTTGACTCAGGAACGACAGCTCTGACTTGACTTGACGAAGGAACAACAGCTGTAACTTGACTTGACACAGGAACGACTGCTGTAATCTTGCTTGACTCTGGAGTGGCAGCCATATCTTGACTAGACTCAGAAACAGCAGCTGTAGCTTGACTTGACTTAGAAGCTTCACTTGACCTGGGAACAACAGCCGCAACTTGACTGGACTCGGAAACTTGACTTGACTCAGGAAACACAGCTGCAACTTGACTGGACTCGGAAACTTGACTTGACTCAGGAAACACAGCTGCAACTTGACTGGACTCGGAAACTTGACTTGACTCGGGAAACCCAGCTGCGACTTGACTGGACTCGGAAACTTGACTTGACTCGGAAACTTGACTTGACTCGGAATCTTGACTTGACTCGGGAAACCCAGCTGCGACTTGACTTGACTGAGAAACTTGACTTGACTCAGGAAACGCAGCTGCAACTTGACTGGACTCTGGCATGGCAGCTGTGACGTGACAGAGCTCCGTTATCGCCGCCATTTTAACGAGATAGCCAGGCGAGAATACTTATCACAGGAAACTAGGAACTCAGGAACAAGGAAACACAGGAAACTAGGAACTCGGAACTAGGAAACGTAGAAAACTAGGGAACACAGGAAATACAGATACTAGGAAACTAAGGAAACAGTGCTAGCACTAGAAGAGTACTAAACGCGACTGTTAAACTCCACAATAACACTCCACAATACTCGGTGACTAACGAGTGAAAGTCTGGGGCTTTTATAGGGCTGCTGATTGGCCACAGGTGTCTGGCGCAATCAGCATAGTCGATAATGGGAGATGTAGTCCAGGGTGTAGTGCAACAGTCTGTGTGTAATAATGGAGCGAGAGTGACATCTGGTGGTGAGCGGTCCGCAGAACACCGACCAGATTCGTGACAGTATGCAGTCTGCTGCGTTGTTCTCTGTGATCGTCATTAAGAAATGCGTCACTAAAATGAACTAAAACTCCGTGAATACTCCACACAGAGACATGAGAGAGATATCTATAGAAAGCCTGATATGTCTCCTTTTAAATGGAGTAAGTCTTATCGAAAATAAATATCATGTGTTAAAGTAATCTGTATGAAACCAACCCCATGTCCAGTCTTTCTCGTGAGACCTAATTATTTTTAATTTGATCACGCCCACGAGCTACTTTCAGTTTGTTATTATAATCAGCCACATGGAGGCGCAAGCGGCGAACCAACCACATCAACGTAAACAAACCGGGAGACTTCACTACATTAGCCTTTTTCACACTTCCGTGTTTCTGGCTTCCGGATTGGCGCTTGCAGGGTAAACGTTTTTCCGGTGATAGCAGCGGCCGTACTGAACAAGAGTAAGTTTGGGAATCAAAGTCTATTTTTACAAAATAGATACTATGATACTATGATATATACCGGTGTTTTACTCTAAAAATAGCAAACATTTATTCAAAAACTTTGTGTCAGCTTCTGGTCATCACAAATACTATGTTTATTTAATTATGAATGTTAGCACTTATAATACAGTACAGTTTTAAGTTTTGCCGTACTGTCTATTTGGTGCTGGCTGTGCATTATGACTCTTCACATCATTTTTTTTCACGATTAATATTGTTATTATTATTATTATGAAAGTAATATTGTATTTTCTACTTGCTCTCCTTTGCATTATTAACTTTAGGGTGTAAATGTACGTTGCATAATGTGCTCAGGGATATACGTAATAAAATAATATAATACTAAATAAGACATGACTCCGATTAATGGCTTTATTCCTTTTGGATCTGGATTACGTTGTTGTATTGAGTTTATGCATCATCCGGACTCAGAATTGTTTCATTTATTCTTGGGGAAATGTACATTTGGATATAAACACTGTCATAATTTACCATGATGTAGTGATTCGAGGGAAATGACTGAATAAATTGAGAAAATACGCTTAAATATACAGGAGATGGAGAACAGAAACTATAGCTGGCGCTATGTTGCGCATATATTATATTGACGAGTACCGGTCTGAGTGCCCATATAAATTACAAACAAGTAAAATGTTGTTTCTTTGTTGATTATATAACAACTTGGAAAGCAGACAAAAAAGAAAAGGTAAAAGGCATTATTTGAGACAAGAGCATATTAATATAATAGGCACAGACCTGTAGCGGAACTGACTTTACCCTGCGCTGACGTCACTTCCGATTTTTGTGAAAAAGGCTAATTGTTCACCTCGGCTACTTGCATCTTGTTACTGGAAGAAGACGCGCTGTGAGGAGAAAGATTTATATTTCCTCAGAGGAAGAGTGGGATGCGACGCACAGCGAGATCCACCGAAAGAGTAAGGCCGGTGACACACTGGATGCGTGGCGTAAGCGTCTCAGCTGCGTGGCGTGTCCGTTTTTATTTCGGCTCCCATGTTAACAGGTTAGAGCTTGCACACTGCCTGCGTGAGACGCGCGTAAAACGCGTGCTTGCTAGAAATAGAACCGACGCCTATTTTTCACGCGACACGCAAGCGTGTTGGAAGCGTTTCCAGGCAAAATAGAATAGGAAAATATGTTTATATGTCATTTTGTACACAAATACATATTAATTAATGATATTTTGATGTTGGAAAGTTTATAGGTTGACATAAATTCAGATATATATGTAATTTAAAAATAAAAAAATACAAATAATTATCGATTTTCAAATATTGCACCTGTCAAACAGTCTATTTTGCCGTCAATACTGTTGACGGTGTCCTTTATCAGTAGGCTTTATATTTATGTTATATTTATATTAACATGAAGTATAGCCTTCCACAACTCTCTCCCCATATGTGAACAAGGGTGATCCAAATTTGTAAATGTTATTGAAATAAACAGACAGCCCACTTACCCATTTTTCGGATTTTGGAAGGTGTAGGTGTGTGAAAAAAGTTGAAAATGTTGTCGTGAAGACAAGAGCCTGGTCTGTCGGAGGCCTCCCTATGTCACCTACAGCAGCAGCAGCGCGCCAGCGCCGCGTCTGGCACGGTTCTGGTGTGTAAAGACACAGAAAACGAGACGCAGCCGCCACGCAGCTGACACGCATCAGAAACGCCACGCTCACGCCACGCATCCAGTGTGTCACCGGCCTAAGTCTTTCTTTCATTAGCCTACTTACGTTAGTTGTTGTGTTACTGTGATATAACTTGTAGACATTATAGTAGTTAGATTTTTTCCAAACTATAATTCCTGACTACATGTGCAATCAAGTGAAACGTTATGAAGTATGTTTCATTTCATTGCATCAAAATGTTTGATGACGCCAGGATGTTTTAATGTTCTATAAAATAAAAATGACGCGATATAAAAGTAATAGTGTTTACACTGTAACACTGAATGACAGAGTCTAAGATTGTTTAGACAAAACTACTGTCATATACTATGTTCACGAATAGATATTTATGACGTGCTTAACAATAATACATTCGTTTCTCAGACATAAAATGGCTTTGTATTGGATAAGACATACAAAGCATGCTTGTGTTTATGACTATAAAATCATATTTATTCATTCATTTATTTATTTATCGTATAACAATAGGATACTATTAGTTTATTATTAATACTATGTTAATGAATAGATGTTTAACGTGCTAAACAATAATAATTAGTTTCTCAGATATAAAATGCCATTTTTAAAGATAGTATAAAGCATGTGTGAGTCTATGACTACAAAATCATACTGTATGTATATATTACAGATGCTCCTGATATTAACATGCTTACAGATGTTTTTTTTTTTTTTTTTTTTTTTTCTAGTGATCTGATTCCTGCACCACAGATGAATGCTACATGAATGCCACATGAAGAGTACTGTACCAACATCAGATGTTCAACTACACTGATTTTCTTTCTTTCTTTATTTTTTTTATTGTAAAACAATTTCCTGGACTACTGATGATGAGTTTTGTTTCTTAAATCCATGGAAGAAGCAGCAATCACTTAAATATCAGGTATAATTTACTTGTTTCACTTGTTGAACAGAATTAAGAAAACAGCTTTCAGGAATGACACAAAGTCTGTTCATGTCTCTATGGTTAGATCAGTGTAGTCTATAATGTGCTTTTGACCTTCATTTTGTAT
Source organism: Labeo rohita (assembly GCF_022985175.1). NCBI lineage: Eukaryota > Metazoa > Chordata > Actinopteri > Cypriniformes > Cyprinidae > Labeo > Labeo rohita. The sequence goes on from NC_066876.1 coordinate 266,829, forward strand.
GTTTTGATGATACGGTGTTGTAAATAAAATACAAACAGTCTAAAACTCCATTCTCTGAATCTCTCATTGTTTCTACCTGACAGTCACAGTTTCATTGATGGGCCATTAGAGGAGGGCCTTTTGTCTCTCAGGTGTGAATCACTAAATATTCATGGTCGTTGTCACTCCCTCGCATATTCCCTTTTGATCACAAAACATGTTTTAGAAAATTTAAATCAATATATTGTTTCTGTAAATGCGTGAATGAGATGATTTTCACATCATTTTGTAGAAAAAACTCTAGACTACCACATCCAGTTCTCAAAAGTCTTGTGAACTAATGTTCTGAATGTGTTTCATGGCCTTATTTCAGTGACTTAAAGATTTTAGTTTTTCACTAACCATGCATAAATGTTGTTTTCTCAAAAACACAAACATGTACATTAATGTTGCTTGCATATTATTGTAGCCCAGTTTGTGCTGATTACAATGTAATCAGACTTTAGCCATTAATATGTTTTTAAGATACTGAAAAAAGCACGAATGTGAGGGCATGTCAAAACTTCTCCAGGGCCCGTTCATGGGTTCACGGACTCAGTCTTGCTCTCTGTGTGTGTGTGTGTGTGTGTCTGGTGTGTGTGTGGGCGTGGCAGCGTTACCTTGATTGTACGCCAGCTGTTGCTTGTTTAGGCTCTGTATTTAACGCCTGTGTTTCCGTCCTATGTTGTCAGATTGTTGTCTTCCGTCTTGTGTGAGGATTGTGTTCCAGTGCTCTGCTTTCGGCAACCTTTGCTTGGGTCCTGTCTCCTGTTCGCTCCGGTTTCCTGGATTATCTCCCCGGAGGTTCGGCTGCCCATTTGCGTCCCTGTGCCATCTGGAGCTTCGTGCACTTCATGCTTCACTTCTTCCTTGTATCTACCACTATTGTCAATAAACTGTTTATGTACTCGCACACTGAATCCAGTTTGACTTATTCGTAACAGAATGTCCTTACTTTAGTGCAAGGCTCGGCGTCTTATACAAATGGCTCTTTTCATCGTAACCAGCAACACCTTTCACAGCCTCACTGACTTTGTAAAAATTGTTCGGTTTCACAGCATCTTCAAAGCTAAATATGGAGTATTTTCTTCTCAATCTTAGCAAGAGTCTGCCCATTTCTCGAACCTTCTGTCTGATGTATTCAGATTTAGTTGGATCACTGCCATGCTTGTTGTAAAGACTCATTGTATCATTTCGAACTACAGATGAAATGTCATCATTTTTCATATTTCCCAAGATCTTCCACACTTCAGGAGATATTGCCTGGGGGAAATGTTGACTCTGCAGTATCAGCCAACACTAAGACCTTGGCCTTGCCAGTTGCGTCAGACTCTGAAAACATCTTTGAAGGGCATCTCCGTGTATGACGCCACAGCTGCTTGCGAACAAACGGGCCTTTACAGTATACACAGTGCACATATGTTTTCGCACTCAGTTTAATCTCTGATCTTCCTGGCCTTCTTCTAACCTTCAGTGGGCCACTTTTACTTTCCATAATCTCTTGAGTATGTCTATAGTTGCCTCTATTTCGTAGCTTCTCAAGTAGCCTTTTTCTGTCCCGGGAGTGTTTAGGAAGCAAGAATGTAGCAGCAATTTCGGTTTCACTGTCTTGATGCTTTTTAAAGTGATGGGAAATTTTAGACTGAGGTTTCTTGCACACATAACAATAATTTTTGTGGGTGGAAAACGTTTTTAGGGGGGGTTCTTTTAGGTTTGACACATTGTCAATCGTTGACTCTATTAGAAGACTTTGTTGGCGTCTTCTTAAAACTCTGGAGCGCCTCAGTGTTGTTTGTGGTACTATCGCCATCATCACATCTGAGGTCTTCAGCAGTGCTGGATTTATCACTCACCATGTCTTGAATGTTACAGTGAGTGTGTTGTAGAACACTCTTTGCCCTCTTAAAAGACTCGGATGGTGTTGTTTTGTGAGATGGTGGTTTTCTTGATAGACAGACTATCATCACTGTCGCTGTTTTGTTGAGAGTCCGGGATAAAGTCATCAGAGGAGTCATCGTTTGAGGATTTAGGGCATGGAGAATACGGTTCATCAGAGCGGGTTTCTTCAAAACTGGAAAAAAGACAACAACACTAATAATGATGATGATGATAATAACGCTAATAATGACGATGATAATAATAATAATTTCATTATTATTAAAAAACCTGTGTAAGAAATAATGTACTGTCCTTATAGTCCAGTGCAGTTTTCATGTAACAAACTTTGAAATGTTAATAGTTTATAAGTGATATAAAATAAATTAACATACCATTCTCATATTCTTCATGAAGCAGGTTTTGTGCCATGATCTTGAACATACTGAAAAAATGAGCATGTGTTTCTTTTAGTTTTCATCAGATCACTGCACAATTTTCTATAAAATGATTCTTTTATTTATTTGAAAACAACAAATACGGAAACAAAATGCATACGGCTTGAAAATAATGATTTGAATAAAATTAGACTAAATAACATCAGAATTAAAAACAAAAATACCAGGAAATTATAGGATAAATCCATTTTGTATTCAAGAGAGTCAAGAACATGGTCTCAAAAATGACCACACATACACACCATATATTTGAGTGATGTAGATACTTACATTTGCAAGTTAAACCAAGCCATTTTCGACTTGACACAGGACCACTACAATCATCACTAGAATCCAAACTGGAGATAACGGCACTGTGAACTTCATGGTGACACTGTAAAGCGGGAAAAAAAACATTTTATTCACGTTATTACTTTTGTGGCTGTTTGAACACATTCAAACACATGAGCATCTACACTATGAAAGCAATCTGATCAAATGCATTTTTGACTACCTCTGGAAGTGGTCTACAGTGCACAAACGCAAAACAATACTCGACCCCGTTTACACCTGTATTTACCATCATGCACTTCTGACTGGATTGACAAAACGCATCTTAATGCCAGGTGTAAACTGAGCCTAAAAAGCAGACACATAAGCAGACCAACCCCTTTTCATCAAATGTGTAAAATATGACCGTCCTCACAAGACAAAACCATCCTTACATTTCATGTCAGCATCACGCCCATCCCCCGACACACAAGTGATGAAAATTAACAAACAGAGAAGAGTATATTTTACTCAAACGATGAGTCATCCTAACAATGTCTTTAAGACAATAGTCCAGATAAAAAAGCCTAGTATGATGATCAACTCTCCTACATCTAATACTGTTAACTAGGGATGCAACAATACAGTTAGTCCACGGTTCAATACGTACCTCGGTTTTTAACCACGGTTTTCGGTTCGGTTCGGTTCTGATATCTTGCCACTTCAGTGTGGGATTTTTTTGGAACAAATTAACAAAATACTCCCGTAAACCTCTGTACACTAGAAAAAGCGGGTTTAATATATGTCTGCTATTTTTTTCTTTTGAGAGAGGTATTGTTTTTTTCGATTTTTACGCAAAATAGAACGGGTTTCATTCATACTGGATACCAGAGGGCGCCCTCGTGCAAAAAAAAAAAAAAAAAACACATATGCGTCAAAGAAGTAGCTTTAATGACGTTCCATTCTAGCTTCTCTAATAGGGATAAAAGCATCGCTATTGCTGTAACTTATTAAAAAGAAGATATAACATTAAACGTCTTGAATGACAAAATGTAAGGACAATAAACACTCGTCTGCAATAATATATGGTTTATCTGTGTTCTTCAAGCCATCTCGTGTATTTTCATAAGCCATTGCTAATCGATATACATTGAATACGAGCATAGTTTATCGTCTGCCTTATTCTTTGATAAGAATCCACATCAGATCACATAAGGAAGTTGTTTCAAACACTCGACTGATGTTGTGAATTAAATACAAGTTATAATGTTTTTTATAACTTTTGTTTTTATAACTTTTGTTGGACAACAGGTTTAGAAAGGCTTATCGTTGAATGTCATTAGAATGGAAGATGCTCTGCGTGTGTTGCTTTTTCAAATATAAGCGGGGAAGCGTTTCCTCATTTTAGCATGTGAAATTGCGGGCAAACATACAGCAAATTCCGAGAGAAATAAAACAAGGAAGTTATTTAAATGCAAAACCGAAAAACCGCAATTCACAAGCGCGTATTGAACCGTGGAGGTCATACCGAACGGTTCGATATTATATTGAGTATTGTGACATCCCTACTGTTAACACAGGAAATTAAGTTCACTTACATTCTCTTTCTCCAAAGTGGAAATATTTACACTGCATTCGGTCACTGGCAGCAATTCTTGTAAAGGTGAGAAAGAGAGGCACAACAATGAGGCAAGAATAGCTGTGGTAGAGACTTTCTGGCAAACAACATTAATGATTAGTGCGACGCAGAAGTACTAATGAATTAAAGGTTCATGAAATCCCAGACTACTTTTTCTGAGATTTTAGCAGAGGTGTTTGTATCGCACATCATGATAGATGACAATGTTAGCATCTGTTTATTTTAATTGTTGGAGAAAACTGGTTAATTTTGCACTTTTTTCATTTTCTGGGTTTAAAATCTACATTGTGCTGACGTCACAGTTTGTGATGTGGCAACGGACTATAGTACTTTGATGACGCGTCAGTGTCTCATAATTATTCACAAGACTGCGTGTTCTTATCCTATGAGAAGATGCTTAGCCTAATTATTCATGACAACGTATATTGATTTGCTATGACAGATGCTTCAGACTGTGAGTTTGCGTATATTAACAGAGAAACGTTCATTAATCGAAGGAGAGTGTTTGTTTTTGTTTGCTTTTTAAGAGTTCGGTACAAACGCGATTCATTCAGAGTGAGTGTAATAGGAGTTTTTACAACTGACCCAACACACAACCCATCAAAAGGATTACACAAATTAGCGCCACAAATTAAGCCTTAAAGGGGTCATCGGATGCCCATTTTCCACAAGTTGATATGATTCTTTAGGGTCTTAATGAAAAGTCTCTAATATACTTTGATTAAAAATTCTCAATGGTTTTGTAAAACAACACCCTTTTTACTTTGCCAAAATCAGCTCTGCAAAAATAATCTCATTCTAAGGGGTTGTTCCTTTAAATGCAATTGAGCTCTGCTCACCCCACCCCTCTCTTCTCTGTGGAAAGACGGTCTTGTTTACATTAGCCGCATTTAGCCACGTTTAGCACGTTATAAGGAAAGGCGATCACAAAGATTCATAAAAAACGCTTATATTCACTTCTGCTGTAGGTGAAGCTGGATCATGAATGATTCGCACGAACATAGACAGATATATGTTGATCGGAATGTTGTTCAAACAACATGAAAAAGTGAACTTAGCATCCGATGACCCCTTTAATAGAGTGCAACAGTGCGTTCATATATATGCTTTCGCTGCAGAGTGCAAATGGCTGTGCATTTATTTGTGTTGTTAACTCAATGGGAGTGAAATGAAACTGTCTGAACCTGAAGCTGACTCTCTCCCCTCTTCCCCCTCTGCTCCGCAGCGCACCGCGCCCACTTTTGCAGCATTTTTGAAAACTGTGGTGAGAACGAACCAGTGCTGAAACAGGGGGGTTTCATGACCCTTTAAAGGGGTCATCGGATGCTAAGTTCACTTTTTCATGTTGTTTGAACATTAATATGTGTTGGCAGTGTATGTACAAATCTACCCTATAATGATAAAAATCCGTGCAGTGGTTTTTAATTAATCTGTAAAAATAATATCCCCGTTTTCAAATCGAGCCGTTCTCAGATGCCTGTCGGTGTGCCGTGAAGCCGCTCCCATAGTTGATTGACATGAGCTCTTACCTCCCAGCTGTCACAGTCCAGTAGTAAGATTTTATTAACTAAAATATAAAGGAATTGTACCCAAATTATTCTACCATTATAATCATCATTATGTAGTTCTATATGTTGCTGGGCCAGCACATCCTGTGTTATTATAGAAAGCCAGAAGTATAGAAAAAGGGCCCCACTGCAAAGTTGTACCTCATGTTATTGTAGAGGCCCACTAAGAAATGAGCCTGGTCAAGCACAGTATGCCCTTATTTGGGAAGTTTGGTATGGAAACATCTGTTTCCCTCTTAGTATCTACCTTAAGGGACCCCCCCCATGATTTAGGTTAACATGCTTACGTGGAGACCACTATATAACGCCGTTTTCAACCATGTAAAGATTAGTACTCTATAGACTACTCGGCTTGATTGTCCTTTCCAATAAAGCCTATCTTTTGACATCAAAACTCCGACTCGAGTCATCCTTCAGTGGGGAAAGGGGAACCACATCAGAATTGGCGTCACGAACAGGATTCGAAAGGACAGCGAGGTGGACCACGGCAGGCGGACTCTGGACGAGCAACACAACAACTTGGCCAAAGGTAAGCAGTTTTTGCTTATATAGTTAGGTTGTGTTGTTATCCAGAGTTTGCTTGTGGTGAGACACTTTACATCCTTCTAAATTTATCGAACTGTAAAATTGGAGGAAAGAGTTCATTTAAATGAAAAAGGGGTTTTGATTCCAAAAGCACTAAATGCATGCATTGATCTGTATTTTCTGTTGAGTTGGACTTGAGGAGAACAGTGAATTCAGATTTGTTTATATTCAAGTAGAATTAGATTAAAAGAGAAGCGCTGGTAGAGTCCTAGGCAAAAGTCCTACAGGGTTAGGCACTACAAGGGTTGCCTTTCTTGATATAAGGTTATCGAGAAGACAGAGAGCAAACTTGTAGGTTATTTATTGCGCAAGGGTTGCCTTTCCTTGATTTAAGATTAGTCAAGAGAAGACAGAGAGCAAACTTGTAAGGGCAGCGTTGCCTTTCCTTGGTATCAGGAAGACAGAGTGCAAGCTTGTCAGGTTATTTATTTATTTATTGTGCAAGTGAAATAGTGAATACAGTGGTTGGTGTATTTAAACGTCACCTCAGAGAGAGTAGAGAGGGAGTTGTGCGAAGTGTAGGGGAATGATTGGTGTGTGATAAACTCTGTATCTTGTGAGCGGCGGCTGCGGCCCCTCCTGTGTTTCACACAGAGAGGAAGCGTAGTTGTTGCCTCGCTTGAAAGGAGTACATGAGCCCGAAATAAGGGACAGTATGAATGCATGAATCCTGTAAATAAAGGATAGTGTGAATGCATAAGCCCTGAGATAAAGGGATAAGGATGAATGGGTACATGAGCCCTAGATGAATAAAGGGACGGTATGAATGTGGAAAATACTTGCTTAAAAGTTTAATAACTGACTGAGAACTATTGTGTGAATCTAGCTTAAAGAAAAAGTGGCTGATATTGCTGGTTGGTATTAGTCAAATAACCTGTTATTATTATATAAATTAGTAAAGGAGATATTGCTATAATACTGATTGTTTGAAGAATTGGGAAAAACCTATTCGAGTTTAAGAGTTGTATTGTAGAAATATGGCTGCAACTCCTGTAGAACTTTTGGGATTGAAATATCCCTTAAGTAAAGAACTTATAAATAAGTTCTCCAAAAAATGGCAAAAGAGAACTAAAAAATTGATAACACAGTGGCCCAAGGAAGGCACGTTTGAAACAAGCCTGTGTGAGGAAATGGAAACATTGATAAAAAATTACAAGGCTAATGTAATGAGTCAAAAACAGAAAAAAAGAGAAGAAAAAAGAAAAAAATGGAACAAGAAGTGTTGTCTCTATTCAAAAAAGAAGGAGAAAACTTACTGAAAAATATGAAACAGGCTAGGAAGATTTTAAGGGAGGCAGAAAGAGAAGCAAAGGAAAAGGGAGAAATGTTTGCTGACCCTCCCGCTTATGTGGCCTCTCAAGGTCAATTTCCATTACTCAAGGGAGTGGTAGAAGTAACAGGAGAAATGCAGATGGAAGGAGATGTGGAGTTGAGAGATGAAAAACAAATGGGGCCAGATGTTAGACCAAAAAGCAGGCAAACTTGGAGTGAAAATAAAAGTCCATACTTAGACTGTTATAAGCAAGTGCAGACAGCTTTGGAGGAATTAAAAACACAATACGAACAAAAACCTCAAAGTAGAAAGAAATCACTTGAACAGACAAAAAGGGTTGAAGAGGAAATTGATGTAGAAGCAAGGTTATTCGAAGAAGAATTAAATAGGAGAATTAAGGAAACAGAAAAGTTTGTACAGGAAACAGATAAAGTCTTGAAAAGCAGTGAATCATTAGGAAGTAAGGGGGAAGAAGGTGTAAAGGAGTCTGCAGTTGATGAAGGAAGGTGGTCACGAGATGATGAACAAGGACGGCTTAGACCGTTAACAAAACAACTTCCTATTTTAATAAAAGGAGCACAGGGGCAGTACATACCTTGGGCTTCACAGGACTTGGAGGGGCTAGTCACTCGCCTCCCAGACATGCACGAGGGGGCTGGGAAATGGATTAGGGTGTTTGAAGAAGAAACTATGGGCAAACTCCTGGCTGTAGGAGACATCAAAGCACTCTTGGCAAAAATTATAGGGGGAGCAAAAATGGAAGAAATTCTTCAAGCATCTGGCTTAGAGAGAGCTGTGAACTCCCATTACATAGACGGGACTGTTTATGATGTATTCCGTCCAGCCGTGTGGCAAGCACTACGTGCTGAATACCCAACTAGAGTCGACCCTAAAGCATTGAAGGGCGAACAGTTGGGGGAAACTGAAAACCCTGTCACATATGTGCAGAGACAATTGAAAAGATGGAAGCAAGAGACTGAAGGGAATCCAGAAGGAGACCCTCTAATGGCTACACTGTTCAGAAATGCTATAATAGAAGCCATGCCACAAACTGTTAAGAGTAAGCTAGAGGATGTAGTTGGTTTGAACTCCAAAACACACAAGGAGTTTTGTGATCATGTGTCTCATGCAGTGGAATTGTATAGAAAGAATGAACAAAAGCTTTTAAACCAAGAGAAAGAACTACAAAGAAAGCTTACTCAACTGCAGCTTGAGGAACTGACAGCCAAGCGCAAGAAAAAGGTTCAAGCCGTGGTAACGAAAGAAGAATCTAACCAAATGACTGTAATGCCTCCTGTAAATGCTTCTCATCCAGCTGTCCAGCCAACTCTGCCTGCAGCAACTCCTCCAAATGCAAACCAGGTCCCTTCCCCCATTGTCAATGTTTATGCGCAGCAGCAGAGGCCTTCTGAGTGGGGAAGGAAACCACGGCCACAAGGACAGAGAGGAGGAGGCAGGATGATTAACTATCCTCCAGGAGTATGCTGTGGATGCGGGCAGCCAGGCCACTATCGGAGAAATTGTCCAACTAATCCATGGCCACAAGCACCTGGGGCTGGAAGGGGGGCGGGTTGGCAGCCACCTTTCCCTGGCCCTGTGAACCACTGGGGGAGCCAAAATCATGAATGTTAGGGATGCCCAGAGAATCCTAAGGGGGAGAGGCAGCTTCCAATTTTAACAACCAATGCAACCCAAGAACCTGTATTAGATATTGAAATAGAAGGGAAAACAATACCCGTAATGCTTGATACGGGGGCTATGTACAGCTGTTTAAAATCAAATTATGCCTCACACCTCCCCATGTCTGGGAAATTTGTAAAAACAGTAGGATTCTCGGGACAAACACAGTTAATTCCCATGTCAGCTCCAATCTGCCTTAAAACAAAAACCAAAAGTGTGACCATGCCTATCCTGGTATCAAATCAGACTCCTATTAATTTGCTAGGAAGAGATGCATTATGCAAATTGGGGTTAAAAATTTGGTGTTCTACAGATGGGGTGTATGTAGACATGATAGGAACTCAACTGATGATCTCTGAGCCAAAAGCAAATGTGTACTGGATAGGGCAGATAGAGGATGACGTGAGGAAGACAATTGATAAGTGGGGTAGATTCATTGAAGCACAAATTCCTGAATCACAGCTGCCCAAGTCAGAATTTCACTGTACAATGAAATATGACCCCATGAGAAATGCAGACATAGAAAAGGACTGGCTAGAAGGGACTAAAGAACAGAAAATTGAAATGATCTCTCAATACATCATAATAGGTAAGCAAGGAGCAGCCTTGAAAATTGCTGAAAATGAGTTCATAAACAAATGGTTTGATGTAGATGATTCTGTGCCACATATATCTTTATATGTAGGGAAAAATTGGGAAGCAAAGGATCTAGGACCAATGATGAAAAAGCTGCACAATGTGAATGGGAGACTACAATAAATCCATTGATTTTCCATTCTGCTGATAAAAATTACATAAAAATCTTGTGTGGTACATCCTTGCTAGGTACGCCTCAGGAGATAGTCATTAATCAGAAACAGCAAGTACAAATGGTTAGTGAAGTCAGCCTGCCCAATACAAGTACAACTTAAGCCAAATGCACGCCTTCCTAGGAAAGGACAATATCCCTTGAGCCGTTCTAGGTCCTCTACTATTTTCAATATACTTGCTGCCCCTTGGTAATATTATTAGAAAACACGGGATTAGTTTCCATTGTTATGCTGATGATACTCAACTATATATCTCAACAAGACCAGATGAGACTTCTGAATTATCGAAGTTAACAGAGTGTGTTAAAAATGTAAAAGATTGGATGACCAACAATTTTCTGCTATTAAATTCAGATAAGACAGAGATATTGGATACTTATTGGACCTAAAAACAATACACAGAATCTTTTGACTTACAATTTACAACTAGACGGATGTACTGTTACTTCCACTACAGTCAAAAGCCTGGGTGTTATATTAGACAGCAATTTGTCTTTTGAAAATCATATTTCTCATGTTACAAAAACAGCATTCTTCCATCTTAGAAACATTGCCAAGCTGCGAAACATGTTACCTGTTTCTGATGCAGAAAAGCTAGTTCACGCATTCATGACCTCTAGACTGGACTATTGTAATGCACTACTAG